>NW_028318610.1:676250-897500 GCF_062004578.1 Staurois parvus | reverse complement strand
CACCTGATTTGGATGTAAATACCCTCAAATTAAAGTTAACAGTCTGCAGTTAAAGCACATCTTGTTTGTTTCATTTCAAATCCATTGTGGTGGTGTATAGAGCCAAAAATATTAGAATTGTGTTGATGTCCCAATATTTATGGACCTGACTGTATATGTATGTATTTATATATATGTATATATGTATGTATATGTATGTATGTATGTATGTGTATATATATATATATATATATATATATGTATGTATGTATGTATATATACACATACATATATATATATATATATATATATATATATATATACATACACATACATATATATATACATACACATACATATATATATACATACACACACATATATATATATATACACTTACATATATATATATATATATATATATGTATACATATAGGTATATATGTATATATATATATATGTATATGAATATATATTTATATGTATGTATATATATGTATATGAATATATATATATATGTATATATATATATATATGTGTATATATATGTATGTGTATATGTATCTGTGTATATATATATGTATGTGTGTATATATATATATATATATATATATATATGTATATGTATGTATGTGTATATGTGTATATATGTATGTGTATATATATATATATATATGTATGTATATATATGTATGTACAGTTGCAAGAAAAAGTATGTGAACCCCTTGGGATTACATGGAGTTTTGCATGAATTGGGCATAAAATGTGCTCTGAACGTCATCTAAGTCACAACAATAGAAGAACACAGTCTGCTGAACATAATACTAAACAAACATTAGATGTTGCCATGGTTTAATTGCACATAACATGTAAACATTCACAGTGCAGGGAGGAAAAAGTATGTGAACCTTTGGACTTAATAATTGGTTGACCCTCCTTTGGCAGCAATAACCTCAGCCAAACGTTTCCTGTA
Source organism: Staurois parvus (assembly GCF_062004578.1). Taxonomy (NCBI): domain Eukaryota; kingdom Metazoa; phylum Chordata; class Amphibia; order Anura; family Ranidae; genus Staurois; species Staurois parvus. The sequence continues at coordinate 896,548 of NW_028318610.1, read as the reverse complement.
GTTGCAGATCAGACCTGCACAACGATCTGGAGTAATTTTGGACCACTCCTCTTCACAAAACTGTTTCAGTGTAGCAATATTCTTGGGATGTCTGGTGTGAAACGCTCTCTGAAGGTCATGCCACAGCATTTCAATCGGGTTGAGGTCAGGACTCTGACTGGGCCACTCCAGAAGGCGTATTCTGTGCTGTTGCAGCCATTGTTTTGTTGAATTACTTGTATGCTTTGGGTCATTGTTCTGTTGCATCACCCATCCTCTGCGGAGCTTCAGTTGGCGGACAGATGGTCGTACGTTTTCCTGAAAAATGTCTTGATAAACTCTGAAATTCATTTTCCTATCAATGACAACAATCCGTCCAGGCCCTGAGGCAGCAAAGCAGCCCCAAACCATGATGCTCCCTCCGCCATGTTTTACAGAGGGGATGAGGTTTTGATGTTGGTGTGCTGTGCCTTTTTTTCTCCACACATAGTGTTGTGTGTTCTTCCCAAACAACTCAATCTTGGTTTCATCTGTCCACAGTATATTTTGCCAGTAGTGCTGTGGAACATCCAGGTGCTCTTTTGCAAACTTCAAAAGTGCTGCAATATTCTTTTTGGACAGCAATGGCTTCCTCCGTGGTGTCCTCCCATGTACTCCATTCTTGTTTAATGTTTTCCTTATTGTAGATGTGTCAACAAAAATGTTAGCATGTGCCAGAGCTTTCTGTAGGTCTTTAGCTGACACTCTGGGATTCTTCTTTACCTCATGCAGCATTCTGCGCTGTGTTCTTGCAGTCATTTTTACAGGACGACCTCGCCTAGGGAGAGTAGCAACAGTGCTAAACTTTCTCCATTTGTAGACAGTCTGTCTTACCATGGACACATGAACATCAAGGCTTTTGGAGATACTTTTGTAACCCTTTCCAGCTTCATGCAAGTCAACAATTCTTGATCATAGGTCTTTTGAGAGCTCTTTTCTGCGAGGCATGGTTCACATCAGACAGTGCTTCTTGAAACCAGTAAACCCAAAACAGGTGTGTGTTTTTTAAGGTCAGGACAGCTGTCAGCAACACATCCAATATCATCACACTGATTGGAGTCAAGGTTGGCTCCCTCTTGGCTCCAATTAGCTCTGGGAGAAGTCATTAAGCTAGGGCCTCACATACTTTTTCCTCCCTGCACTGTGAATGTTTACATGTTATGTGCAATTAAACCATGGCAACATCTAATGTTTGTGTAGTATTATGTTCAGCAGACTGTGTTCTTCTATTGTTGTGACTTAGATGACGTTCAGAGCACATTTTATGCCCAATTCATGCAAAACTCCACGTAATCCCAAGGGGTTCACATACTTTTTCTTGCAACTGTATATATGTATGTGTATGTATACTGTATATATATTCTTCAGATTTTTTTTATCATATATTTTTACTTATACTTCTAAATGCATTCCAAAAATGTACATTTGTATTTTTAAAGACATACAGTATATTTGAAATGTATTTTTCAAAATATTTTTCATATATTTTGTAATAAAAATGCATTTATGTGTGTGTGTGTATATACAGTTTTGTTCAAAATAATAGCAGTGTGTTGAAAAAAGTGAATAAAGCTCAAAATCCTTCTAATAGTTTTTATTTCCATCCACACAAATTCATTGGGAACACGGCACATTCTATTCCAAATCAAAACATGAAGAAAAATACATCAAATTCGTGTTGTTCCTCTAAAACAAAATTGAAGAAAAGTGAATATTAGACTACTAATATACAGTACTGTGCAAAAGTCTTGGCAGGTGTGAAAAAATTAAGAATGCTTTCAGAAAAAGAAGTGTTCATATCATATCAAATATTTGGTGTTACCACCCTTTCCCTTCAAAACAGCATCAATTCCTTTAGGTACACTTGCACACAATTTTTGAAGGATCTTGACAAGTAAGTTGTTCCAAACATCTTGGAGAGCTAACCACAGATCCTTTGTGGATGTAGGATGCCTCAAATCCTTCTGTCTCTTCATGTCTAATAATAACTGTCTGAAGGCAACAGTGAAGCATGGTGGAGGTTCCTTGCAAGTTTTGGGCTGAATTTCTGCAAATTAAGGTGTCCGTATATGACACACAGGTGTCCGTTTATGACACAGAGAATAGCTGCGATTCAACGGATCTCAGCTATTCTCTGGTCATTCACAGTTTATGACACTCAGGAGATCATGTCAGCCCTTCACTGGAGATCTGTGTTCTCCCTCCAGATTCTCCAGCCCAGAGCTGGAGAATTGGAGGAACCGCAAACTAAGCAGAGATAATTTACCTCTGTTTAGTAAACTGATCTTTTACTTTAATCTCGTGAGATTATAGTAAAATCAGCCGTTTTCCATAGTTTGGAGACCGTTTTCCAGCGTTTGGAGACTGTTCTCCCTTCGTTTGGAGAACTGCTTCATAAACTGCATTCACAGGAGAACTGTGTTCTCCGAGAATGCCGGAGAACTGAGCAGCAATCTATTACCGCTGGTTCATAAACGGACACCTAAGAATAGCTGCGATTCAGAGGATCTCAGCTATTCTCTGGTCATTCCCAGTTTATGACACTCAGGAGATCAGCGGAGAACATGTTCCGCTCTTCACTGGAGATCTGTGTTCTCCCTCCAGATTCTCCAGCCCAGAGCTGGAGAATCGGAGGGACCGCAAACTAAGCAGAGATAATTTACCTCTGCTTAGTAAACTGATCTTTTACTGTAATCTCGCAAGATTATAGTAAAATCAGCCATTTCTTAGCGTTTGTAGACCGTTCTCCCTTTGTTTGGAGAACTGATCTACATATGCTTCATAAACGGCATTCACAGGAGAATTGTGTTCTCCGAGAAGTCCAGAGAACTGAGCAGCGATCTATTACTGCTGGTTCATAAACGGACACCTATATTGGAGATTTGGGTCAGGAACAATGGTGGGCCTTAATGCTTAGACATACAAGCAGATAATTATCTTTCATGCCATACCATCAGGGAGGCATGTAATTGGCCCCAAATTTATTCTGCAGCAAAACAACCCCAATGTCATTAAGAACTTTCTTCAGCATACAGAAGAACAAATAAACCTGGAAGTGATGGTTTGGCCCTCCCAGAGCCCTGATCTCAACATCATTGAGTCTGTCCGAGATTACATGAAGAGACAAAAGGATTTGAGAAGATCTGTGGTTAGTTCTCCAATATGTATGGAACAACCTACCTGCTGAGTTCCTTCAAAAACTTTGTTCAAGTGTACCTAGAAAAACTGATGCTGTTTTGAAGGCAAAGGGTGGTCACACCAAATATTGATTTAATTTGGATTTTTCTTCTCTTCATTTAGAGTATATTCCATTTTGTTAATTGATACTAGTTAAGTATTAATACTTCTATTTCTGAAAGCATTCTTAATTTACAGCATTTTTTCACACCTGTCTAAGACTTTTGCATGGTACTGTATATTATATACTGTTATATTCTCTTATATATTCCTAGATTGTAAGCTGGAAAGAGCAGGGCCCTCGATCCCCTCATGTTTTGCATTGTATTGGTATTGTTCTGTCACATGTTCTGTCCCCCTTTGTAATGTACAGCGCTGAGCGAACCATTGGCGCTTTATAAATACTGTATAATGATAATAATATAGAATAATAGGGTGGATACTGGTATTATTCTCTTGCGCAGGCTTATTCAAGTATATCCCCAATTTTGGAGCCATATTTGGCATTGCTATCAAAACATAAATGTGGCATGAAGAGACAAGCTAAAGGAGAATGGTGGTCAGCAGGGACGGACTGACCATTTGGAAACTCGGGCACTGCCCAACGGCCCGGGGTCAGTAGGGGGCCCCATGAGATGCCCCTGGTACCTTTTTCATAGACTTTTTTGAGTTTGGGCAAAGACACAGGGGCCCCATGATCCCCTATTGCCCAGGGGCCCCATGAGTTGTTAGTCCGCCCCTGGTGGTCAGTTTGGCTTATTGAAGTTTTCATAGACAAGAAAGGAAGAAATAAAACCAGACCGTTTTCCTTTGCTTCTTCTTCTCCCTAAATAAATCTCTTGCATAACTTCCTCTGCAGTAACAGTAATTCACTCCAACAAAAGGATTCAGTTTTAGGATACTTGTATTCAGCACTACAGTAAGCTAAACATAAATAACTTTTAGCAACTGAAACACAATTAAAATATAAATCCGCACTAACATTTCAGACAATAAAAAACTTTATAAAATTAGTTCTGAGACTGTAAATATGTTTAACGAATGCAAACTGTTAAAACTAAACACCTTGAAGATATTGAAAAACGATTTAACTCTGGCATAAATGCATTCATTACAAAAAAAAATGCATTTAACCTGCAATGAAGAGGTATAGAGGCTACTATTGCTGAAATCTATCTTTAAATACTTGTATATAGAAAAAGTGCAGCGCTAAAAATATTCGGACAGATTTTTGGTAGCAATGTTCATAAATGGGTAATGAGTCCACAATGTAAAAGCTCAAGGTGATATATTAATCCCACGGTCGTGGTTCGAATAAAAGTCGGTGAGGGGCAGGGTATGTATAAAATGCGCACTCACATACATACCCTGCCCCTGCCCCTTTATACATACCCTGCCCCTTTATACATACCCTGCCCCTGCCCCTTTATACATACCCTGCCCCTTTATACATACCCTGCCCCTGCCCCTTTATACATACCCTGCCCCTGCCCCTTTATACATACCCTGCCCCTTTATACATACCTTGCCCCTCACCGAGTTTTATTCGAACCACGACCGTGGGATTAATATATCCCCTTGAGCTTTTACATTGTGGACTCATTACCCATTTATGAACATTGCTACCAAAAATCTGTCCGAATATTTTTAGCGCTGCACTTTTTCTATATACATGTCTCTTGAAAGGTTTATGGTTTCCTTTACTGTGCTTAGCTGCTTTTCTGAATATATTGTGAGCGCTCACTGAGTTTTTCTATCTTTGTTATCTTTAAATACTAGTTGCCTGTCTTTAATGCTGTTCTAATAGCTTCAGTACTTTCGAAGCCACTGACCAAGCCAGATACCTATGACATATGCATGTCATAACCCCCCCTGCCCCCTCCAACTTCAAAAAGTTTTCTCCCTGCAAGGTAAGAGCATAATGTGCTAGTATGTTTTGCCTACTAGCACTTTATGAAAGACTTACCTGAAAAGAAGCTCTCTAGCGGAGTGCTGTCATCAGGGGTGTGTTTACCACAAGGGAAACAAGGCATTTGCCTAGGGCGGCATTTTTCAGGGGAGCAGCAGCATTTTTCAGGGGCCACCCCCCGAAAGAAGGTATGGAAGAAGGAACACACACAGCATGGGGACCAGGTGGGATCTGAGAGAGGCTGTTGTCTGCTTGATGGTGTTTGCAGAGCCTGACTCTTGTTCCCGGGGATGTCCAGAGCTGTGAAGGTGAGGGTCTTCTCTTTTGCCAGGGCAGGGGGTGGGGTTGCCAGTGTATGCTGGGCGGTGGTAGTGGAAGGCTCTCTCGGGTGGGGGTGGGAGCTGGGGTGTTGTTGGTAAATGTCAAGCTTTCTTCGTGGGGGAGGGGGGTGTTGGTCGGTGTCAGGGTCTCTTCTTGGGGGGGGGGGGCGATTTTTATGATGCCTAGGGCAGCAAGAAACCTAAATACACCACTGGCTGTCATGACTCCCTGGGGATTCCATCTTCACTTGGCCTTCCTTCATGGGCTGTAGCCATTTGACTGGCGGAACCGCAATGACGTCACTCCTCAGCCACAGTACTGCTCTCTCAATGGACAGCAAGCTGTCCATTGAGAGTGCGGTGCGCATGCACCAGTGACATCTTTGGCGCTGCTGAACTAAACTGTGCAAGATTATTAAAGGCTTGCCTGTTGGTAAAGCATAAAAAATAGACTTTACTACCACTTTAACCACAACCATTACATGCTTTTCATTTCCAGTAGGTGTCTCCTCTGAGAGCACCACTGTAGGGTAGCCTTTAGCATTGCCATGTATACAAATTACTCCCATTTGCACTGTATCAAGCCTGACAGTGTCTTCCAGACTGGTATGGTCCAATGGGACAGGGTTTACAGAGTCTACTAATGCCTCCGCCATATACTCTTCTTTTATAATAGAACATATTTGCTTTTCAGTCTGTTTCTCCCGAAAGGGGAGATCAGGACCTTTCCGGGAGTAGCGGACATATGTGCTCGGAGCGCGCAGGGCGTGCGCTCTCAGCACAAATGTATTTTTTAATTGCACGCAAATATGCGGCTGCTCGACGTCAAGGCCCAAATGCCGAGAGGCCGTGTATTTGCGTGCAATCGTCGTCAAGGGGTTAAGCAACATCTGTTATGATTTAATATGTAGTACTAACTGCATGATCATCAGATATTAGGATCATTGATATTTTCTTACATGCTAAGGGGTAGGGTGGAGATCCGAGGTGCATTTATGAATATGCCATGCATAGTGTGTTCAGTTATTTTTTTAACCCCTTCCCTTCTGGGCACTTCTACCCCCTTCCTGCCCAGGCCAATTTTCAGCTTTCAGCACTGTCGCACATTGAATGACAATTGCTCAGTCATGCAACACTATACCTATATGAAATTTTTAGCATTTTGCTCACACAAATATAGCTTTCTTTTGGTAGTATTTAATCGCCACTGGATGTTTTATTTTTTGCGCGATAAACAAAAAAAGAGCAAAAAAATTTAAAAACAAAGTTTTTCTTTGTTTCTATTATAAAATTTTGCAGACAGGTAATTTTTCTCCTTCACTGATGTGCGTTGATGAGGCTGCGCTGATAGGCAGCACTGATAGGCGGCATTCATAGGCAGCACTGATAGGCGGCATTCATAGGCAGCACTGATAGGCGGCATTCATAGGCAGCACTGATAGGCGGCATTCATAGGCAGCACTGATGAGCTGGCACTGATGATGTTGCACTGATAGGTGGCACTGCGGGGTACTGATGGGTGGCACTGATGATCACTGATAGGCACTAAAGGGTGGCGCTGCTGGGCAGCACTGATGGGTGGCACTGATGGGCATAGGTGGGTGTCACTGCAGGGCGCAGGTGGGTGTCACTGCTGGGCACAGGTGGGTGGCACTGATGGGTACAGGTGAGTGGCACTGATGGGCACAGGTGGGCAGCACTGCTGGGCACTGATCATCAGTGCCAATCCCTTCGCTGACAATTGCCAGTTCTTGGCTTTACTTTCCTCACGCTATGACAGAGTGAGGAAAGTGCAGCCAATAACCGGTTGCCGCTGACCGGCTGACCACTATGACAGCGTGAGGAAAGTGCAGCCGATAACCGGCAACTGTATTTACCCGGTGATCTGCTATGTCATTGGACACAACTGATCACGTGGTAAAAGGCCGCCGTGATTGTCCGTTTACCGTATGACATTATCAGCTGTGTCCGTATGACATTATCAGCTGTGACCGTAGGACACAGCGATCGCCGGCAGTGCCTGGTGCGCACCGCTGGGCGTGCGCAGGGGGCGTGTTCTGAAATGACATCCATGGACGTCATCCCAGAACCATACAACCGCGCTGTAGCCATCCTTCGGCTATAGCGTGGTTAGGAACTGGTTAAGAATAATTTTTAGTAAACATTTTCCATGAGATACAAATGGAAAGCACTTGTAGAGTTTCCATACAAGGAATACATAAACATGTAGAAATTAAATAAGTGCAACTTGCTCTTAGAATTTAGATTACAAAATAAATTAGCTACATTAATGGGCAAAGAATAATAAAAACAAAACAATTGCAGCGTTAGTTATACATACATCTAATTGAAAAAGCAAAAAGATAAATGGAAAATGTACATAGGTGGTAACAAAGTCCATATAGGCTTCACATGTATAGATAAAAGTTGGAATCTGGTCACCCAGATGCCTGACTTCTGGTTCCTGACTCGGAGAGTGCCATTATTATTATTATTATTATTATTATACAGTATTTGTATAGCGCTAAAAGGTATGCTCAGCGCTGTACATTATAGTGGGGGACAGAACATGAGACAAGACAGTAACAAAACAATACATGAGGGGTTCGAGGGCCCTACTCTTTCGAGCTTACAATCTAGGAGGGAGGGGATAGTGGTACAGGAGGAAGTGGTTGTGGGGGATGGAGTGGTAGGAGGAGTGAAGGAGATCGGCTGTTAGGTGAGGGTGGGGTAGGCTTCCCTGAAGAGATGGGTTTTCAGGGTGCGCCTAAAGGTGAGGAGGGTAGGTGACAGTCTGATGGATTTGGGTAGTAAGTTCCAGAGGATGGGGGAAGTCCTGCAGTCGGGCGTGGGAGGTGGAGACCAGGGAGCTAGAAAGTAGGAGGTCTTGTGGAGAGCGAAGAAACATATAAAAGTGGAATATTTACCCGCATTATATAGAGACATCATCTATTTCCTGTACAGAGATACCTTCAGTGAATGAAGCCTTCCAAATTGGAAATGATACGTCTGCTTTAAATGTAAAGTGAAAACAAAAGTACTACGTTGACTACTGAGACTTTTCTGCTGCTTGGAGAAGTAACTTTGATTGCACCGGAAGTGACCTTTACTGAAGACCTGCTGCTGTATCAGTTGGATATATTATACTGCTCATGCTGGCCGACCCTTTGGGCAGTCAAACCTTCTGGTAAGAGGCCAGTTAATTTGGGTGGAAGGTGATGGTCTTCTTTCTGGATTGGAATTCTCTTTTTATGCACCAAATTTTATATATACAGTACATGTGAAGCCTATGTGGACTTTGTTACCACCTATGTACATTTTCCATTTATCTTTTTGCTTTTTCAATTAGATGTATGTATAACTAGCGCTGCAATTGTTTTGTTTTTATGAATATGTAGAAGCATGTGCAAAACATCACCATACAGTGCAATTCTGAATAAAAGGCTCAATGTAAAAGATCAGCTTCACGTAAATAGGCTGATGTGCAGACCAGTGTATCCCAGAAACAAAAACCAACCAAAGAGGTGTAGCAAAAAAAGAAAAAAAGAAGTCCTCAAGGAAGAAACCTCGGTGGAGCCGTAAGAGAGAGAAAAGAGAGGGTCCAATACAACTGGGAATGCTAGTACCTCCTTGACACTGTTATTAACCATTTCAATACCGGGCAATTTTACCCCTTCCTGCCCAGGCCATTTTTCACGTTTTAGCGCTCTCACACTTTGAATGACAATTGCGCGGTCATACAACATTGTACCCAAACTAAAATTTTATCATTTTCTTCACACAACTAGAGCTTTCTTTTGGTGGTATTTAATCACCGCTGGGGTTTTTATGTTTTGCTAAATTAACAAAAAAAGACCAAAAATTTTGAAAAAAAAAACACGTTTTTCTTTGTTTCTGTTATAAAAGTTTACAAATAAATAATTGTTCTTCATAACTTTAGGCCGAGATGTATTCTGCTACATGTCTTTGGTGACAATAACCCAAATTAGGATGTATTATTTAGTTTGTAGGAAAGTTATAGAGTTCACAAACTATGGTATAGATCTGAATATTGATCAATCCTGAAGTACTGACAGCCAATCTAATTTCTTGAGGTCCAAGATTGTCAGAACAGTACAGATATCCCCCAAATGTCAGGACAGTACAGATATCCCCCAAATGTCAGGACAGTACAGATATCCCCCAAATGTCAGGACAGTACAGATATCCCCCAAATGTCAGGACAGTACAGATATCCCCCAAATGTCAGAACAGTACAGATATCCCCCAAATGTCAGAACAGTACAGATATCCCCCAAATGTCAGAACAGTACAGATATCCCCCAAATGACCCCTTTTTGCAGAGTAGACAGTCCAACGTACTTCATAAGAGGCATGGCAAGTTTTTTGAAGTTGTATTTTTTTTGTCATACTTTTTCGGAAAATGAAAAAATTAAAAAAATTATTTTCACTATTTTTTTTTTACACACTGTCACCAGTGCAGTACAGCGTCATCATATAACTGGCATGGCGGTGAACAGGGACACTGACTGGTGACAGTATGAAAATATATATATATATATATATATTTTTTTTTTTTTTTATTATTTTTAATCTTTTATTACATTTTTTTTTAAATTTTTTTAAGATTTTTTTTTCATATTTTACTATGACCAAAGTAGCTCTGCAACCGCGCGAACTGCGCATGTGCCAAATGGCGTGCACCCGGAAATCTAAAGCGTTTTTGATGCCTCCAAACAGCTATAGGCCGGGCGGCTAATGGTTAAGATCCTAGAGAGTGGTTCACAGGTATGATTTCAGAGCATTGGAATTTGAAAAGTCAGTCCAGGTGTACCAAGTTGACGTGAATTTAGAGTATTTGTGTTGAATACTTTCTGTGAGCTCTTCCATTCACATGTGATTCACTCAGTCACCCATTCTCTAATCCTGGACCTGTAGAGGAATTCCAGTGCTTGGGTATTATACACCTGGCTGCCATGAGTAGAAAATGCAAGAAACCTTTTCTGGCCATCTGTGGTGAACCCGTGAGCACTGATAGTAAAGCCAATGCAGGCATCATAGGGAAGTCTGTACCCATGATTTGGGCACTTAACTGGAATCCCGCCTCCCAGAATAGTGTCAACAATGGGCAAGACCACCACAAATGCTGTGTTCAATTATTGCTATTTTTTTTGGAATGCTTTAATTGATAATGGGAAATTCTTTCTGGCTCTTTTCGCTGATATTATGTTTTAAATATACTGTATGTTAATAAACCGGTTTTTAACGAATTCAGTAGTATTTCCGTTTCTGAGAGTAACTTGGCACTTAAAAAGTCCCATTTTTTGTTTCTTTACTCTTTACTGTATATACCCACTAAACGGAGAAACCAAGTTCTGCTTTGTGTGCAAGGAAAGTAGAATTGCTGGCCTGGGAAACAGCAAATATTTTGCAAGCATAACAATATTTCAAGTTAGGAAATTGGGGCTTCCTTAATTTTGCTCCCAACACCCCTAATATTGTGCAATATAGCCTAGATTTTGTCAGGGCGACTTTGTTTCCTCCTTCTTTACAGTATTTGGAAAATCAGCATGAAGAAAAATGAGTGTAAGCATGCATGATAAGATGTAATAACACACGATTGTCAATGGACTTGGAAAAAGAATAATACATCCACAGAATAAGGTGGCCTCCAAAATAATACACATTCTTGCATATTATGGTGTTATAAAACATGAATGTGCAAGGAAAAATTCCTTCTGAGATGACTATTTTTTGACTATGACTATTTTTTGTTATTGCAACAACTTGTTTGATAGCAGGTAGAAAAAGGCATTTACTGCTTCTTATTCTAGCTTTTTATATGATGTCAAAGCTCAACTGCAGATAAACAAGTAAGTAAACAAATACATATGTGTGAGCTGTTCTAACTGTCAAAGCGCTTGTCAGGGGCGGACTGACCATTTGGAAACTCGGGCACTGCCCGAGGGCCCGGGGTCAGTAGGGGGCCCCATGAGATGCCCCTGGTACCTTTTTCATAGGCTTTTTTGAGTTTGGGCAAGGACACAGGGACCCCATGATCCCCTGTTGCCCGGGGGCCCCATGAGTTGTCAGTCCGCCCCTGGCGCTTGTATATCTGTTCATTTAGTCCTGAGATTTACACACCCCTGTCAGACAGCACAGTCTGCCTGGTGACATGGCATTTTTCTGGTGCAGTTAAAGTGATACCAAATGCTATTTTTTTTGTTGTTTAACCTCCCTGGCGGTATTCCCGAGTGTAGCTCGGGGTAAAGTTTCAGTACCAAAAGCGGTAACCCTGAGCTACACTCGGGCTTACCATGCGGCGCTGCATAGGGAGTCCCTGCAGAGCTTACCTTGTCCTTTGTTCCCGCGATGTGTCCCCTGCAGCATCCCCAGCCATTTCCTCCGGCTAATGCCGGCACCCGGCTTCTGTGTTCCGGTCCCTGTGACGTCGGGAAGTACGGGCACCGCCGGCGGCAGGAAATTTGAAAATTTTAAAAAATGTCATTTTTTCAACCCATTTCAACCCATGCTGTTTCAACCCATTTCACATACATTTTGTCCCTACTGCTTTGTCCGGCGCCCTGCCTGTATTTTGTCTGTTCTTTCTGCCTGGAAACTGAGAAAAGTCCACGGCGTCCAAAAAGCGTCCCTTTAGGTCAAAATCGGTTTTAGACCGGCTAGAGAACAGCGATAGTAAATCAGAACCACTTGCAGAATTGAGTGATAATGATTCGTGGGGGAAATTCCTCATCAGACACTGAAAACGATTTTGCGACTTTGCTCAGTGATGTGCGAACTTGGCGCTATATTTCAAATTTCAGTGCTTTCGGTTTGATTATATTATTGAATTAAATGTATTATTATTATATTATTATTTTTTATGATTATTAAATTATAATTTATGATTTTCGTGTTTCAAGTTTTATCCTACCCGGGATGTTTACTAGACTCTTGTTCAGACAGATTTCAGTGAGTTATTCCTAAAAATTACAGCCTACAATAAAAAAATACATATTTCCATGCAAAAAAATGGTACCGCTTTCAGCACCAAAAATCTGAAATAATCATACCGCCAGGGAGGTTAACCTCCCTGGCGGTATTCCCGAGTGTAGCTCGGGGTAAAGTTTCTGTACCAAAAGCGGTAACCCCGAGCTACACTTGGGCTTACCATGCGGCGCTGCATAGGGAGTCCCTGCAGAGCTTACCTTGTCCTTCGCTCCCGCGATGTGTCCCCTGCAGCGTCTCCGGCCATCTCTTCCGGCCGATGCCGGCATCTGTGTTCTGGTCCCTGTGACGTCAGGACGTACGGGCACCGCCGGCGGCGGGAAATTTGAAAATTTTAAAAAATGTCATTTTTTTCCAAATTTTACATAGTAAAACATTCCTGTATCAAACCATTTCACATACATTTTGTCCCGAGTGCTTTGTCCTGCGCCCTGCCTGCATTTTTACTGTTCTTTCTGCCTGGAAACTGAGAAATGTCCATGGCGTCCAAAAAGCGTCCCTTTACGTCATAAGCGGTTTTAGACCGGCTAGAGAACAGCGATAGTAAATCAGAACCACTTGCAGAATTGAGTGATAATGATTCGTGGGGGAAATTCGTCATCAGACACTGAAAACGATTTTGCGACTTTGCTCAGCGATGAGCGAACTTGGCGCTATATTTCAAATTTCAGTGTTTTCGGTTTGATTATATTATTGAATTAAATGTATTATTATTATATTATTATTTTTTATGATTATTGAATTATAATTTATGATTTCGTGTTTCAAGTTTTATCATACCCAGGATGTTTACTAGACTCTTGTTCGGACAGATTTCAGTGAGTTATTCCTAAAAATTACAGCCTACAATAAAAAACTACATAATTCCATGCAAAAAAATGTACCGCTTTCAGCACAAAAAAATCGGAAAGAATCAGACCGCCAAGGAGGTTAATTGGACACTTGATGGACTATTGATTTTTGTATGGATTTAATAATTTAATTTGGAATTATTTGGTTAGTATATTCACGGGTAGGATAACAGAAAGGTTGTATTATTATATTTCTACTTTCTAGGGAGAAAGTGTGACTTTCTAGTGGGGATTCACATATTAGAGGTGGATTCATTTATTTTATTGTGGGGAAATTCGTCATCAGACACTGAAATTTCCATGCAAAACAATGTACCGCTTTGACATTTAAAAATATTGACACAATCAGACCGCCGGGGAGGTTGAAAGGTAATCTATAGGTCACAGGAGGGGTACGTTGTTTGCATTGAGCTAGCCAATCCATATACATACAACTACATATTTCCATGCAAAATAATGGTACCGCTTTCAGCACAAAAATCTGAAATAATCATACCGCCAGGGAGGTTAAATAAAAAAAAAATATATATATATTTACCTGCTTTATGCAATGGTATTGCACAGAGACGTCGCTTACCTCCTCTTCTGGCATTCCCCTGCTAGCGCTATCAGCTTCTCCCTGCTCCAGGAGCCTCCTTAGCAAGCCTGGTGTTATGAGGGCACCTGTGCACTCCCAAGCCAGGCTGTGGGCATCCATAGACACACATATAAAGATTGTAAGCTCCACAAGCCGGGCCTTCCTATTCCTTCTGTACTGAAATGTATTGTAATTGTACTATCTCCCTTATATTGTAAAGTGCTGCGCAAACTGTTGGCGCTATATAAATCCTGTATAATAATTATAATAAAGTCATGTCCCTGCTCCCTCCTCACAGTTGTTTGGTTAACAGCAGCAAAAGCTTATGGCTTCCCCTCCCTTCAGTGTCTTCTGTGAGACTAGGAAGTATTAGGAGCTGTGTTGCAGCCAGGACAGCGCTGGAGCAGTGAGAAGAGCCAAGAAAGTACCGTATTTAGGGGTGGGTAGGACAGGTAGTGCAGTGTTTTTTCCACCTTAATACAGAGAATGCATTAAGAGACAAAAAACCTTTAGATGTTAGAACTACTAAAATAGCTAGACCACCTTCCCACACCCAGTCTATGGCTGGACAGCAAAAGAGCACCAGTAGTCTGGGGAGGTCATCTCTCTGCTCTCTCCTCCTGTCAGTATTCCTTGTCAGCTTATGTTCATGCAGCACATCTGTTTAGATCTTAGTGCTACCCCAGCTTCTCCTAAAGTGCTACTGTACAGGGCTCAGTCAGGTCAAATTTGGGTATTTGCATTTAAAAATGCATTTAATTATTTATTTTAGGTACTTATATAGCGCTGTCAATTTACACAGCGGTTTACATATATATTGTACATTCACATCAGTCCCTAACCCTCAAGGGGTGTACAATCTAAGGTCCCTAACTAACATTCATATACAAGGGCCAATTTAGACAGGATCCAATTAACCTACCAGTATGTCTTTGGAGTGTGTGAGGAAACCCACACAGGCACAGGGAGAACATGCAAACTCCAGGCAGCTGGTGCCGTGGCTGGGATTCAAACCAGCGACCCTAGTACTGCCAGGCAGAAGTGCTAACCATTTAGCCGTATGTATTTGCAAATGTGTGCTAAATAAACCCCTGTTTTTAACGTATACTGTTATAGGAGGGGAAAGTCGGGGACTGATCATTTGGGGGGAGTTGTGTTTAAAGGTGGAAAGGGGGAATAGGATTTGGGCTAGGAGGGGGGAATTGAGGGGGGGGGGGTTGTGCTAGAAAAGAAAATATGGTGTGTGTGGGGGTATTTATGCCATAATTTTTTTTTGGGGGGGGGGTGTGCTACGAGGGGAAATTCAATGATCAATTTGCCAGCCAGATAGTTTAATAAAGCGACACTGTAAAATTTTCATGTGGCTGCATGTGTAGTATAAATGCATTTAAAAAAAAAAAAATTCCCCCCCTAGCACAAATCATCTGCCCCCAATTTTCCCCTCTAAGCACAAATCCTCTTCCACTCACTCCAAATTCCCCCCTCCCAGCAAAAATTCCCCTCCCCAGTCCCTCATCCAAGCACAAATTCCCCACACACACACATTCCCCCCCCCCCCCCAAAAAAAAAAAATTCTCGAACAAATACCCCCCTACACACCATATTGCCTTTCCTAGCACAACCCCTCCCTTCAAATCCCCCCTCCTAGCAAAAATCCTCTTCCCCCATTCCACCTTTAAACACAAATCCCCCCAAATGATCAGTCCCCAAGTTTCCCCTCCTACAACAATTCTTACCCCCTGCCATCCCCCAAATTTCCCTTTCCAACACAAACTCCTTGTGGTGCCCCCCCCCCCACCTCACATGATACCACAGTGCCCAGGGCAGCTGTCCCTCCTACCCACCCCTTATCCCAGCCCTGGTTGCCTGACATTGCCCTTTTTGGTAAATTTTACTAACATTCTGGATTTTGGAGGAGATGCAATTGTGGGGAAATCAGGATGAAACCTTCTGTAATGTCCAGTTGAAATAGAGAGGAATGGTACTTCAGCATTGTCCACATCACTGCGTTCTGCTGTCTGCATTAGGTTCTATCACAGCTCTTCTGTATTTTATAACACAGCTTTTCCCTTCTTCATTCACATTACAGTCTGTGATGGCCCCGTGTTCACACCAGGGGCGGACTGACAACTCATGGGCCCCCGGGCAATAGGGGATCATAGGGCCCCTGTGTCCTTGCCCAAACTCAAAAAAGCCTAAGAAAAAGGTACCAGGGGCATCTCATGGGGCCCCCTACTGACCCCGGGCCCTCGGGCAGTGCCCGAGTTTCCAAATGGTCAGTCCGCCCCTGGTTCACACTACATTTTCTATCAGCCTCC
This sequence comes from Staurois parvus, assembly GCF_062004578.1. Classification (NCBI taxonomy): domain Eukaryota; kingdom Metazoa; phylum Chordata; class Amphibia; order Anura; family Ranidae; genus Staurois; species Staurois parvus. The sequence continues at coordinate 880,370 of NW_028318610.1, read as the reverse complement.
CTTCCACATTTTGTATTTGTCAGCCCCCTCCTCACTATCCTGACTAGGTTCTCTGACAAACCCCAACAACCCCAACAGCAGAAAAAGCACTTTGAGTCCCCAGGGAGAAAAGCGCTATTGATATATAAACTGATTGATTGATCCATATTATCATTTGTCGAAGCTCCTCCACCTTCCATCCACACTACAGTACTTTCGTTAAACGTTTTTCATTCTTCGCCCAAACTATATTTTTTGGTGGCTCCCCCTCCAATGTACAATCTACAGTACGTCTCTCCTGCCACTGTCCATGTTTTCTGGTAGCTTCTACAGACCTTCTAGACAGAGGTCAGAGGTTTCACATCCTCCTAGAGCAGAAAGAAAACTCCTCCTACAAGCTTTAACCAGTGCTCTGCTGAAGTCCCAAGACTGTTCTAACTGCTGATGAGAAAAGGTATTTAGCAGTTTATATTTACTAAAATAATTGCATTTTTATGTTGTGCGTACTGTGGGAGACTAGGTATAGTGAATGGTCCTGGTTTTAGTAACACTTTAAGTCTCCAGTAAGATGGGAGCGGTTAAACTTCCTGATGATGCATGTTTGTCATCACATCTGGACGCTAGCGTCACATCTGGGTTTCCCCTACGTCATTTCTGGAAAAAGCCTGCTGGCTCAGTGGTTGCAAATGGCGGTGCACTGACATTATCTCCAGAGAATGCTTTGTGTGTTGGTGCCCTTCTGGTACCAATTGTGAGTGCATATGATTTTATTTGTTTATCCCTTTATTTAATAAAAATTAAATAGAGGGATATTTAATAAAACCCCCCCAAAAAAACAGGTCCGCACTTTTCACTTGCCTCCCGTTGTTTGAGAGCTCCGGTTCTCACTGATGGTAAATAAACAAAGTGGCATGGTCACTGCTGACAGCTGGTGCCCCCCGCCCCTTTGTTTATTTACCAATGGTGGGAACCAGAGCTGTCAGACAGTGGGAGCCAACAATGAGTACAGAGCTGTTTTTTTTAATTTATTTTTTCAGAGCAGGGGCGTTCATTGTGATTGATGGATTTACTATAGGGGACATTGTTTTTCTTTATTCTTTTTTTAATAAAGGACTTGTCAAAAACTGTTCCAGGGTTGTGGGGAAGAGACCCTTGTCCCCATCGACATGGGGACAGGGAGCTCTGGGGGGGAGCCCTACCTTACCCCAAAGCACCCCCCCATGTTAAGGACATGTGGCCTGGTATGGTTCAGGAGGGAGGATGCCTGCCCCCCCCCCCCTTTTCCTGACCTGCTGGGCTGCAAGCTCGGATAAGGGTCTGGTATGGATTTTGGGGTGGACCCTACACTGTTTTGTTTTTTTTTGTTTTTTTTACATTTTTGCACAGGGTCCCCTTTAAATTCCATACCAGACCTGAATGGATTCGATATTACTGATACTATGAATCCATTGGAAAAATTTTGAATCCGCTTGGAAACAAATAAACGGAACAAAACTAATTTTGTTTTAAATGCAACAAAACTAAATTAATAACTTAAAGTGGAGCTCCCCCCAAAAGGGGAAGTTCCACTTTAAGGACCGCTCCCCCGCTCCCCATTAAGGATTGGCACCTTTGGGGAGCGGGGGGGACGGGGACGGAAGGTGTTCTCCCTTCCTCCCTTTCTGTAGTCTTTTGGGACACGTGACAGGTCCCAGGAGACTACAGAACCATTCACGAAGTGCAGTGCTACTCGCGCATGCGCAGTGGGCACCCGGCTGTAAAGCCACAGTTCATGATTTGCAGGTGTGAAAATGAAGACATGTTTTGCTTTGAAAGCGAAAGTAATATAACATTCTTTTGATTCTGCTGTGTGATGAGACACCTAGCTAGCAGTTAGGAAGCCTCACTTTTGTCATTCATTGCATACTTTGCTAGTGATACGGAGTCATTTCAGAGCTTAATGAGCTTCAAAGAGGGCAAATTTTTGGCGCCGCTTAGCTGGTGCCTCTGTGACTGAAATTACCAATTTATTTGTGAGGTACAGTATCAAAGGTTATGATGGCATTTACTTTTTTGGGGAAAACGTCTGCTAAGCATAGGCGCAGTTGACTGATCAACTGAACCTGCCGACCTCCTCCACTCTTCCTACCACTCCATCCCCCACAGCTATCTCCTCCTGTGCCACCATCCCCTCCCTCCTAGATTGTAAGCTCCAAGGAGCAGGGCCCTCGATCCCCTCATGTTTTGCATTGTATTGGTATTGTTCTGTCACATGTTCTGTCCCCCTTTGTAATGTACAACACTGAGCGAACTATTGGTGCTTTATAAATACTGTATAATAATAATAATAATAATAATAATAATAACTGACTGAAAGAAACATTGAACAGGATTGTGACCCGGAATAAGAAAACAACTGCTGCAAAAGTGACTGCAGAGCTCAATCTCAGTCTTCCAAAGCCAGTGCCCACAAAAACTGTGCAGAGGGAATTCTATAAGAGGAGAGAGTGGTGCAACACCCATAAATCATGGACTATCGATCAATGTACACATTTTGGCTTTCCATGTACACCCCATGGTGCAGACGTTGTTTCCCAAAGACAGCGATTCACACAGTTGGTGTTGTCAAATTATGGTTCGATGAGCATGCAGATGAAGTCTTGCGCCTTACCTTGGCGCTGTAGTCGCCAGACCCCAATGGCATAGAGCCACTATGGTCAAGGTTTGGGCTCATTTTCAACCTCCGGCATCTATGCAAGAACTGGAACACTTTTTGCATAAAGGGTAGTATCAGATTCCATTATCCACCATCCAAGACTTATATTTGTCAATTACCAGGAAAATTCAAGCCGTCTTGGATGCCAAAGGCGGTCCAACACCATATATTCGGTAACAATTTTGTTCTTTTACCTGGTGTTTTCATAATTTTGTCCAACCCCTGTATCTCTGATGTGTGAAATGTTTCTGAATGTGGCCTACCATTTATTCAGGAATAGGGAGGGGACCTGGGATGTATACCTCCTTAGTAAAATCCATGCTTCCTGAGTAAAATCCAGGATGAAAGAAACCTGCTATAAAAGTCTTACACCCTGGTATAAAGTTACTTCAAGACCAACTTCTATGTTTCCAAATGTATCCCCACTGATTGATAGAGGATGTGGGCAGAAAAAGACCCTCTTGAATGTTTAGTGGGAATGCCCCAAAAGCTGCCCCTTCTAGTATGATATCTGATCACAGATTAATTATATCTTAGGCATTGGTTTACTTGAAGCCCTGGAAATTTTTTTACTCTACATGCCTAACGTTACTACCAAGCATTATAAAAAAGAGTGATCTTCCACACCTTCTAAATTCTTCCAAAGCATCGTCTCTCCTTTAATGGAAACAATATACAGTACATTATCAAAACCTTTTCTTTCACTTTTCACCCCCAACCCTAATACCCTTCCTTTACTTCAAAATCTTCACAATACAATTCAAAAAAAATCATTTAAAATGTTCACCAAATGTCCCAAATAAAGTTCACAATTAAAGTCCAAACGTAATCCGCCCGATGTCCACACTATTCAATCTTCCAATCGTGATAAGATGTCCAATTTGTTATTCCAAATCCAAGAAACCTCAAAAATATAAACTAAATATAGTGCATTACCTCTCAAACAATATTCTGTGATACCATACAAACACTCGTGAGAGAAAAAAAAACAAAAAACTGAATTACAAAATTCTATGTGATTATCAAACACGAATAAATAAATAAAGTGGATAGAGAAGGTCCCCTATACACCCCCACTCGTGAAGTGGGTATAGTTCACAGCAACTGGACTAGTGACAATACACAGTATATGAAGATATCATCACTCTAACCAGGTAAAATTAACAAAAAAACACTCAAACTGTGATTAGTGCACCATTCCAAACATGTGCCACCACACTAGTAGGATAACATACTATTACCCTCTTGCAGCTTAAAAAAGCGTTTCCAACATTCCAGGATACCAAGAGTATATCCAATATGCACCTTTCCCCTTGTGAATCAATCCAATGGAGGCTTCCCCGCTCTTCATAAGGCAGAGAAGACAAGAATAAGTGGAGTATATAAGTTAAAATTAAACACAGATTTTTATTAACTGCTTACATTGACAGCCCGTCCATCCTGTTCCATCAGTTCAAACAGACAAATTCCCACAACAAAGATGGCGGCGTTGCTCTTCTGGTTATGAGTCCTGACGTCACGACCCTAACGTTTTACTTTTCTTGGGAGACATACAGAGATTTTAGTTGAAATATACAGTACATGCCATACAATCAGTAGGTCTGCACATCACTTTATTAAGTTCCACTGACATGGCTTGTTTTGTTTGTTTATCTCCTCCTTCTTTGTACTTACTACCCTCGCTCCTTACCCCACTTTTCTTTCCATGTCACCCATTATCCAACCCTGTGTTGCCTGCAGTCGAAAGCAATGTAGACACTGTAATTTTCTGTTGATTATATTAGTAAAATAATCTACAATTCATAAATGCAACACTGTACAAATCTAACCCTGTGAACCTTATTTCTCCATTTAAATAAAGATTGTATTAAAAAAAACAAAGAAGGAACCAGACTTCTGGGAAGAAAAGAAATGAATGTATACTATGCCAAGCTGTTGGATAGGTAAAACATACAGTATACAAACAGTAAATATTACACATACATGTTGCTTAGTATGCATGGACTGAAGATGAGAAATGGGTCAGATGCTAGGTCTGCTAATTGTTTCTCAGCAATGTAAATATTTTAATTATGACAAAAAAACATTTCAACAATTCTTTTTATTTTTAGTTTTCTTTTTTTTATTTCCCAAACCCTTGTAAAATGTCTCTGATAAAGAGGCTGAACAATTTTCTCTTATTAAGTAACCCAAGTTGTTGCATCACTAAGCAATTGCAAAATGCCTGGGAAGCCTCTCCACAAGATTATTGAATATGGGTGTATACCCACAAAAGCAATATTAAGTTTAGATTATTTTCCCATCACCATAAAAATAATTTATGAACATTTTACTATAAAACCTATAGAAAAAAATCTACTTTAAGAAAGTACACTATACTGCCAAACTTATTGGGACACCCCTCCAAATCTTTGAATTCAGGTGTTAGAATCACCTCCATGGCCACAGGTGTTTAAAATCAAGCCCCTAGGCATGCAGGCGGCTTCTACAAACATTGGTGAAAGAATGGGTCGCTCTCAGGAGCGAAGTGAATTCAAGTGTGGTACTGTGATACAGTTGTGTCCAAAATTATTCAACCCCCAATGCTGTAAAGGGGTTTAGGGACTATAGTGTACATTTGGAATTGTATTCAGAATCAAATCCTACAAGGACGTTGTAACTACCCAAATGCAACTAAAATGACATCAATTGTTTATGTAATACAGTAGTAAATGGTTCTTATGTGGTTTCTTCATTGCCACAATTATTCAACCCCTTAAAGACTACCACTCTGAAGAACAGAGGTTCATACAGGTGCTTTCCATCAGGTATTGAAAACACCTGTGGATGTCACCGAGCAGCAATCAAGCATAATAAGCACCAATTAGGCAGCTTTAAAATGACTGTGATACTCAGCTCCTTCTAGACATTTACTGGTGTGGTTACAAACATGGTGAAGGCAAGAGAATGGTCCAGGAAGACAAGAGAAGAGGTGATTTCTCTTCACAGGAAGGGCAATGGCTATAAGAAGATTGCAAAGATGTTAAACATACCAAGAGACACCTTAGGAAGCATCATTCGCAAATTCAAGGCAAAGGGCACTGTTGAAACGCTACCTGGTCGTGGCAGAAAGAAGATGCTGACTTCGACTGCTGTGCGCTACCTGAAGCGTAGAGTGGAGAGAAGTCCCCGTGTGACTGCTGAGGAACTGAGAAAAGATTTGTCAGATGTGGGTACAGAAGTTTCAGCCCAGACAATAAGACGCACACTGCGTAATGAAGGCCTCCGTGCCAGAACTCCCAGGCGTACCCCCTTGCTGTCTCCAAAGAATAAGAAGAGTCGACTGCAGTATGCCAAAAGCCATGTGGACAAACCACAAAAGTTGTGGGATAGTGTTCTGTGGACTGATGAAACAAAATTAGAACTGTTTGGGCCCATGGATCAACGCTATGTTTGGAGGAGGAAGAACAAGGCCTATGATGAAAAGAACACCTTGCCTACTGTGAAGCATGGTGGAGGGTCAATCATGCTTTGGGGCTGTTTTGCTTCTGCAGGTACAGGGAAGCTTCAGCGTGTGCAAGGTACCATGAATTCTCTTCAGTACCAGGAGATATTGGATGGAAACGTGATGCAGTCCGTCACACACCTGAGGCTTGGGAGACGTTGGACCTTTCAACAGGACAATGATCCCAAGCATACCTCCAAGTCCACTAGAGCATGGTTGCAGAGGAAAGGCTGGAACATTTTGGAGTGGCCATCGCAGTCACCAGACTTAAATCCGATTGAGAACCTCTGGTGGGACTTAAAGAAAGCAGTTGCAGTGCGCAAGCCTAAGAATGTGACTGAACTGGAGGCCTTTGCCCATGAAGAATGGGCGAAGATACCCGTAGATCGCTGCAAGACACTTGTGTCAAGCTATGCTTCACGTTTAAAAGCTGTTATAACTGTAAAAGGATGCTGTACTAAGTACTAAGATTGAATGTCACTTGGGGGTTGAATAAAACTGATAATGCTGTGAGCACAGAAAAGACATTTGTGGTTATTTCATTATAACTGTTATGTTATATTTGTCTGACCTACAAGTGCCTCTTTAATGTAAATGTAAGCAAGATGACTGAATGATCAAAAGCAATGTCAAACTGGCCAAAACACTCAATTTCAGTGGGGGTTGAATAATTTTGGACACAACTGTAGGTTGCCACCTGTGCTATAAGTCCATCCGTGACATTTCCTTGCTACTAAATATTCCACAGTCAACTATTATTGGTATTATAACAATGTGAAAACAACTGGAAACAACAGCAACTCAGCCATGAAGTGGTAGGCCACATAAAATGACAGAGTGGAGTCAATGCATGCTGAAGCGCACAGTGCGCAGAAGTCACCACCTGTCTGCGCAGTCAATAGCTAAAGATCTCCAAACTTCATGTGGTCTCCAGATTAGCACAACAACAGTGCATAGAAAGCTTCATGCAATGGGTTTCCTTGGCTGAGCAGCTGCATCCAAGCCTCACATCACCAAGTGCAATGCAAAGCGCTGGATGCAGTGGACTCTCGAGCAGTTGAGATATGTTCTCTGGAGTGACCAAGCATGCTTCCCTGTCTGGCAATCCAATGGACATGTCTGGGTTTGGCGGTTGCCAGGAGAACAGTACTTACCTGACTGCATTGGGCCAAGTGTAAAGTTTGGTGGAGAGGGGATTATGGTGTGGGGTTTGTTTTAAGGGGTTGGGCTTGGCCCCTTAGTTCCACTGAAAGGAACTCTTAAGGTGTCAGCATACCAAGACATTCTGGACAATTTCATGCTCTCAACTTTGTGGGAACAGTCTGGGGATGGCCCCTCCCTGTTCCAACATGACTGCACACCAGTGCACAAAGCAAGGTCCATAAAGACATGGATGAGCGAGTTTGGGGTGGAGGACCTTGACTGCCTGGCACAGAGTCCTGATCTCAACCCAACAGAACACCTTTGGAATGAATTAGAGCAGAGACTGCGAACCAGACCTTCTTGTCTGACATCAGTGCCTGACTTCACAAATGCACTTCTAGAAGAATGGTCAAACATTCCCATAGACACCCTCCTAAACCTTGTGGACAGCCTTCCCAGTAGAGTGGAAGCTGTTATAGCTATAAAGCAGCGGTTCTCAACCTGGGGGTCGCGACCCCTTTGGGGGTCGAACGACCATTTCCCAGGGGTCGCCTAAGACCATCGGAAAACACATATTTCCGATGGTCTTAGGAACCGAGACACCGCTCCTCCGTCTCAGGCGATGTGTGGGCGGGATGATACGCTGCTCCTGTCACCTGGCCACACCTCCGGGATCGCTCAGCAGCTCCGCCTCCTCGCCGCTGATTGGCCACCGGAACTGTAGCTCAGGAGAGGCACACAGGCGGCCAATCACCGGCGAGGAGGTGGAGCTTGGAGGAGGAGCCGAGCGGCAGCGCGCGTACATCAAAGAAGATCGAGGGAGCTGCCGGAGCGAGTGAAGAGGAGAGCGACCAGAGAAGGAAGACAGCTGACAGGTAAGTGAGAGAGCGAGCCCAGGCTGGAGCAGGGGTCAGCAAAGTAAGTTTCATTGGTGTCAGTGGGAGGAATAGTGCCCCATCATTTGTGTCACTAATACCAACGATGGGGCACTATTCCTCCCCCCACTGACACCAACGATGGGGCACTATTCCTCCCCCCACTGACACCAACGATGGGGCACTATTCCTCCCCCCACTGACACCAATGATGGGGCACTATTCCTCCCCCCACTGACACCAATGATGGGGCACTATTCCTCCCCCAACTGACAACAACGATGGGGCACTATTCCTCCCCCCACTGACACCAACGATGGGGCACTATTCCTCCCCCCACTGACACCAACGATGTGGCACTATTCCTCCCCCCACTGACACCAACGATGGGGCACTATTCCTCCCCCCACTGACACCAACGATGGGGCACTATTCCTCCCCCCACTGACACCAACGATGGGGCAGTATTCCTCCCCCCACTGACACCAACGATGGGGCACTATTCCTCCCCCCACTGACACCAACGATGGGGCACTATTCCTCCCCCCACTGACACCAACGATGGGGCACTATTCCTCCCCACACTGACACCAACGATGGGGCACTATTTCCCCCCCCCCTGACCCCAATGATGGGGCACTATTCTCCCCTCCACCACACTGACATCAATGATGGGGCACTATTCCTCCCACTGACACCAATGATGGGGCACTATTCCTCCCCCCACTGACACCAACGATGGGACACTATTCCCCCCCCCGACCCCAATGATGGGGCACTATTCTCCCCTCCACCACACTGACATCAATGATGGGGCACTATTCCTCCCACTGACACCAATGATGGGGCACTATTCCTCCCACTGACACCAATGATGTGGCACTATTCCTCCCACTGACACCAGTGATGGGGCACTACTCCCCCCACTGACACCAGTGATGGGGCACTATTCCTCCCACTGACACCAATGATGGGGCACTACTCCCCCCACTGACACCAATGATGGGGCACTACTCCCCCCACTGACACCAATGATGGGGCACTATTCCTCCCACTGACACCAATGATGTGGCACTATTCCTCCCACTGACACCAGTGATGGAGCACTACTCCTCCCACTGACACCAGTGATGGGGCACTACTCCTCCCACTGACACCAGTGATGGGGCACTACTCCCCCCACTGACACCAGTGATGGAGCACTATTCCTCCCACTGACACCAATGATGGGGCACTACTCCCCCCACTGACACCAATGATGGGGCACTACTCCTCCCACTGACACCAATGATGGGGCACTATTCCTCCCACTGACACCAATGATGGGGCACTATTCCTCCCACTGACTCCAATGATGGGGCACTATTCCTCCCACTGACACCAACGATGGGGCACTATTCCTCCCACTGACACCAACGATGGGGCACTATTCCTCCCACTGACACCAACGATGGGGCACTGTTCCTCCCACTGACACCAACGATGGGGCACTATTCCTCCCACTGATACCAACGATGGGGCACTATTCCTCCCACTGATACCAACGATGGGGCACTATTCCTCCCACTGACACCAACGATGGGGCACTATTCCTCCCACTGACACCGACGATGGGGCACTATTCCTCCCACTGACACCAGTGATGGGGCACTATTCCTCCCACTGACACAAGTGATGGGGCACTATTCCTCCCACTGACACCAGTGATGGGGCACTATTCCTCCCACTGACACCAGTGATGGGGCACTATTCATCCCACTGACATCAGTGATGGGGCACTATTCCTCCCACTGATACCAACGATGGGGCACTATGCATCCCACTGACATCAGTGATGGGGCACTATTCCTCCCACTGACACCAGTGATGGGGCACTATTCCTCCCACTGACACCAGTGAAGGGGCACTATTCATCCCACTGACATCAGTGATGGGGTACTATTCCTCCCACTGATACCAACGATGGGGCACTATTCCTCCCACTGATACCAATGATGGGGCACTATTCCTCCCACTGATACCAATGATGGGGCACTATTCATCCCACTGACATCAGTGATGGGGCACTACTCCTTCCACTGACACCAATGACATGGCACTACTCCTCCCACTGCAAAATTACAGTTATGAAGTAGCAACGAAAATAATTTTATGGTTGGGGGTCACCACAACATGAGGAACTGTATTAAGGGGTCGCGGCATTAGAAAGGTTGAGAACCACTGCTATAAAGGGTGGGGCCAACGTAATATTGAACCCTACAGACTAAGACGGGGCTGCTATTAAAGTTCATGTGTGTGTAAAGGCAGGCGTCCCAATACTTTTGGCAATATAGTGTATGTGGATTACCTAGTCTATCAAGGAATTATTTATGCTAAATGGCCTTTAAGTGTTTAAATTATCTGTGCTTAACTGTTACTTTAACTGTTTGGACTTAGTTGTGGTCATGTGCACTGCACTCTGCACACTATAAACTCATAGTCCCTAGCAGGGGCGGACTGACAACTCATGGGGCCCCCGGGCAATAGGGGATCATGGGGCCCCTGTGTCCTTGCCCAAAGTCAAAAAAGCCTATGAAAAAGGTACCAGGGGCATCTCATGGGGCCCCCTACTGACCTCGGGCCCTTGGGCAGTGCCCGAGTTTCGAAAATGGTCAGTCCGCCCCTGGTCCCTAGTCAACCTTGGGAGACAGCAAGAGAGGGTGGCTATGTTCCTACATAAAATAGTAACATGATGAATGAATGTAGACATTTTCTAACAGGAAGTCATATCACATCAGAAAAAAAAGGATTTGGAGGAGGCTGAGAGCAATAGAAGGTACTTTTTGAGTGCATATTTAAAAATATGTTTTTTAAACAGAGTTATGTGTAATTTTAAAGCTCACTGTAGCCATAGAACTGAACTGTGTACCTTACCTAAAAATGTGAAATCGCATTATGATCTGGGATAGTACTCTCCATCACATGTACATTTTATTCAGATAAAAAGGAATTTTAAGGTCTTACCAGCCCTGGCACTACAGTTTTTCTCATTACTAAATAGCTTTTAAAGTGGTAGTTAACTCTTTTTTTGTTACCTACAAGTAAGCTTACCTGTAGGTAAAATGGATATCCCCTAAACATGCACCGTTTAGGAAATATTCAATGGAGCAGCAGCCGGTGACGTCACTGGCACATGTGCTCTGAAGTGACGGCATACCCGTGCCGTTTCTTCAGAGCTCTGTGTCATGGCTGAAGCTCTTGCATGTGCGAAAGTGAAAGACTTACCTTAAATGAAGCCCTCCACAATCACTGCCATAATAAAATGTACATATGAATATACATATAAATATAGTAAAATATGTGACCTACATATGTTACTACATTTATATGTACATTTTATTATGGCAGTGATTGTGGTGTGGCACCTGTGGTCTTTGCATGTCAAAATGATGGCCTCATTTCTGGAGGGGATTCATCTCCTGACATATTGAGACACTTCTCTCAGAATATCCATGGTGGCTATGTACGTTTTTTACCTCATATGGTCTGGTTCAATACTAACTAGTTATGATCATGTTTACTAAAATTAATTATTAATTATCATTATAGAGTGATATTATATCCCTGAAGAAGAATCTGTTAAGCATTTGAAGCGTGTTTGATCCCAGGCTGAATATATCTGCAATCAAGCTGTGAGGTTGCAAGATGGAAATCAGCTATGGGGGATACCAGGGGATCTATATTGGAATATACCACCATTTTTGAATTTAACAAGTAGTTTGAACTGTTGTACAATATAAAAAAACTATATAAAAGCAATGATATAAATGATATAAATATAAAAGCAATGGTCATTTTGTATATGCTGGCAATGATGCATTGGATATACAAATAAAATGTTGACTTGCTCTTTTAAAAAGAAGTGTTTTTTCTCGTGCAATTTACGGTTGCCTTAAAAATCCCATCAAATGTAAGATATAAATCCTTTGTATTATAGAAATAGGGATGATGGCAACCACACCCTGAGCTACATTGAATTACTGTGTCTGTCCTATTCAGTTCTTGGACAATAACATTTGCCTTTCCATGCTAATTGGATCAAGGTGTCTGTGCTACATGTGTGGATATGAATGCTGGGGTATTTTCCTGACACTCATTAGAACTGAAGAAGTACTTTGATATGTTACAAAATTTCCTGAAAATTACAGAATAAGACAGGCCATAGATGACGCATTTTTTTGTTTTGACCATTGGGTAATTTCAATCTGCTTGGTGTTGATCGGAGAACCTTTCCTGTGGATCTATTGTGTTCTGATACTGGGGAGAGTTCACCTCTGTCAGGATACAATAATTTGCTGGCTATGGCCAGCGGCACTGATCAAGCAAAAAAAAAAACAAAAAACAGCAAGCTGGTTCTACAGAAGTTGATTGAGAGATCAAATTCTGTACAACCAGCCTGCCCATACATGGATTGAAATTCAGCTGAAACATCTTAATTTTGATGACAGGAAAGAAAAGAACAGGAGAAGCCAGTCCAGATGGAGTAGTAAATGCTATATTTAATAATATAGGATTAAAAACACTCACAAGAGGCAATAAATTAACAAGCTCATCTGTTTAGAGGGATGTGCTCACTCCTCTCCATCCTCCGCCTCCACAGTCTGTGGTAAAAAGGGAAGAAGAGGCCTGTCTCTTTTGCCTGTGTTCCTGGTATCTTCCACATCCAGCCCTCCGCCTCTTCCGGTGACGCCATTTCCGCTGGTGCGTTCCACACTGCTCGGCGTGGACTCTTCCTGGTCCGTTGGACCGGCTCTGCTGCACCCCACAACATCAGGCAGGTCTCCTCAACAGCACATACGGCTCCACACTGTCCCAGCTTACATCTATGGCATGACTGGTGGTACCTGCAGGACGGAGAGGAGTGGTCACATCCACTTACACAGATGAGCTTGTTAATTTATTGCTTCTTGTGAGTGTTTTTAATCCTATATTATTAAATACAGCATTTACTACTGCACTTAGACTGGTGCCTCCTGGTCTTTTCTTTCCTGTCTTTGCATGCAGAGTTGGCTTTGCTCTATAGGATGGCTGCCGCCAGGGGTGGACTGACAACTCATGGGGCCTCCGGGCAATAGGTGATCATGGGGCCCCTATGTCCTCGCCCACACTCAAATCACACCCAAAAAAGCCTATGAAAGGTACCAGGGACATTTCATGGGGACCCCTACTGACCCCGGGCCCTCGGGCAGTGCCCGAGTTCCCCAATGGTCAGTCCGCCCCTGGATGCCACTATTTGACACTTAGTGTCTCAAAAACTTCTCAAAGACTTGGTTATGTCTATGGACATTATATGATTTAATTTAACAGTGTTAATTTCCCGTACCTGTCTCAGCACGGAGTAATACGTCATGTGCTTTGTGAGCATCTGACATTCTGTTTCTTATCCATACTATTAATTTGGAGTAACTTCACCTCTGTGCGCCAAAATTTCTTCCTTATAGCTTAATTTTGATCCTTCTCTGGCTATTTTAAGTCGCGTTGAGAGAAACTAACTACTGCTAGATTTTCCTAGCAGCTGTCAGGAATGGAATCACCACTGGTGGTGCTGTGGCTCACTTGCTCTGTGGGCTGCAGTACCAGCTCCTACCAGAGGGTGCTTTCAGCAGCCAGGGTCTCACTCCTGCAATCAAGCCATCACCTGAGGCTGATTGCAGGAAGTGTATTTAAGCACGACCAGGCCTGCAATCAGTGCCTTGGTGTTGTTCCCCATGAGCCTCTGTACCTACATCCTGTCTGCTTACTGCCTGATATTCCTGCCTGATCCTGACTCTGCCAGAACTCTACCTGCACCGACCCCGGCTATTCCTGACCTTTCTCCTGCCTGCTCCTTCGTACCTTGTCTACCCGATAGTTACCGACCCGGCCTGCCTGACTATGCTTGTGTTCCCGCACATATTGAGACTAGTTCAAGGTTTGGTTTGGTTTTGCACTGTGTGTTCTGTGTATTGTATAACCTTAAATAAATTATATTACTTTTACACCATACTTGAAGCCTGTGTTTCCCTGTGTCAGTCCACACATCTCTGGTCATACCGGGATCCCTGACAGCAGCTTTCATAGTACTTTTAACAGGACCATCAACAAGGGGGTACAGCCAGCTTTCCTTTACCTGGCCCAGCCCTGCCAATTTTTCAGGAGGGTCCAGAGGTTGAGAGGGGACTTCCAACTTCTGGAATAAGTGTAGTAATCTGGACTTTGTGCACTGGTGCCCAGTCATGTAATCACAGGAAGGGACCATCCCCAAACTGTTCCCACAAAGTTGGGAGCATGAAATTGTCCAAAAAGTCTTGGTATGCTGACGCCTAAAGAGTTCCCTTCAATGGAACTAAGGGGCCAAGTTCAACCGCTGAAGAACAACCCCACACCATAATCCCCCCTCCATCAAACTATACACTTGGCACAATGCAATCAGACAAGTGTCGTTCTGAAAACCATCAAACCCAAACACGTCCATCAGATTGCCAGACAGAGAAGCGTGATTCGTCACTCCATAGAACATGTCTCCACTGCTCTAGAATCTACTGGCGGCGCGCTTTACACCACTGTATCTGACGCTTTGCATTGCAGTTGGTGATGTAAGGCTTGGATGCAGCTGCTCGGCCATGGATACCCATTCCATGAAGCTCTCTACACACTTTTGTGCTAATCTGAAGGCCAGAGGAAGTTTGGGGGTCTTTAGCTAGTGAATATGCAGACAGTTGGCGACTTCTGCACACTGTGCGCTTCAGCATGTGTTGACCCGGCTTTGTCATTTTACGTGGCCTACCACTTGGTGGCTGAGTTGCTATTGTTCCCAGTTGCTTCCACTTTGTTAT
Source organism: Staurois parvus (assembly GCF_062004578.1). NCBI lineage: Eukaryota > Metazoa > Chordata > Amphibia > Anura > Ranidae > Staurois > Staurois parvus. Next base: position 865,340 of record NW_028318610.1, on the reverse strand, counting down.
AATATCACTAACAGTTGAGTGTAGAATATTTAGCAGCAAGGAAATTTTATGGATGGACTTATTGCACAGGTGGCAACCTATCACGGTACCACGCTTGAATTCACTGAGCTCCTGAGTGCAACCCATTCTTTCACAAATGTTTGTAGAAGCAGTTTGCATGCCTAGGGGCTTAATTTTATACACCTGTGGCCATGGCAGGGGCGGACTGACCATTTGGAAACTCGGGCACTGCCCGAGGGCCCGGGGTCAGTAGGGGGCCCCATGAGATGCCCCTGGTACCTTTTTCATAGGCTTTTTTGAATTTGGGCAAGGACACAGGGGCCCCATGATCCCCTATTGCCCGGGGGCCCCATGAGTTGTCAGTCTGCCCCTGGGCCATGGAGGTGATTGGAACACCTGAATCCAATAATTTGGAGAGGTGTCTCAATACTTTTGGCAATATATATATATATATATATATATATAGAGAGAGAGAGAGAGAGAGAGAGAGAGAGATCAGGGGGAAACAGGTGCAAGAAATACAATCTTATTAAATTTAAATAATCTTTAATTTCAGCCAACATATATAAGCATACTTTTCTTCAGAAAGAGGTGAAAACAAAATGAGTTATCTGTAGCAATAATGCAAAACAGCAATGTTGCATAAACGTTTGTCCAAGATGATTACCCATTGGTATACCAATTGCTCAAAGAGACTGATATTGCCTACCTTACTGTAAAGTTGCATGGGGAATACAATGATGACGTTAGAATGTAAAGCATATCTATGGTTCAAATTTTAAATAATTTATTCTTTTCCACATTTCAATCACTCTCTAGCCTACTCCTATTAATCTGAACAATCCTGAAGTTAAACTTGCTTTGTGAAGATCCCCACACATTTACTGCTTTGAGTTCTGTGACACTATGTCCTTTTGAGCCTGCCCTCTGAACTACAGAGGTGCTGAGAGGAGGAGTTTCAGGAGGTGGAGTCAGTACAGGAATCATTGCTTGCAGGCATCACGATACCATGGGATAAGTAGTTCTTTGAGTTCTGTGACACTATGTCCTTTTGAGCCTGCCCTCTGAACTACAGAGGTGCTGAGAGGAGGAGTTTCAGGAGGTGGAGTCAGTACAGGAATCATTGCTTGCAGGCATCACGATACCATGGGATAAGTAGTTCTTTTAAATTAAACAACAGAGGAGAAGTTGCAAAGCATGCAGGGACTGTTCTGTTTGTTGAATCCAACTTAATTATTCTTCAGATGATTGCAGCACAGAGTACTAGCTAGGACTGAACTACTTAGCACTAAAAAGGAAGGGAGGACACCAAATTACATAAGCAAACAAGCTTTTCTTGATTTAAACTGCCACTAGATGTCAGCATACTACAGATGAATAATAATAACCTGATGCAGTTTATTAAAACAGAGAAAAATACATATAGGTGGGACAGAACAAGGAATCTTGGCCTCTATACATACAGCACTCACAACCTGAAAAGAGATTTTTCACGTAAACTTATATTGGATTGTCCAAAATAACTATTTTTTATATTGTTATTGGAATATTTCTCTTATAAATTGAAAATAATTAACTGTGCTGAGTGATATCTACCAAATAGCATCCTGCCAATATCCCAAATATAGCAATTGCAACACTGGATTCAAACCCTCCCTGGGAACTTTAAGGTAGAAGCACAATAGAGTGTGTCATCTAAAAGTTGTAATTCTTTATTACATATACGTTGAACAAACATAATAAAAATAGACCAATAGGTCATTAAAATCTGATCTTTACGTATAATGCAGGACCTACGATTGAGTGAATATACCATACTCCAGCTGAAACCGTCTTTTGAATGCACTCTGTGGGGTCTCCAGGGATCCTTGTGGTGGTTTGATGGACTTTTTGGGGTCACGGTTTTGTGATTTCCTGTGGATGCTGGTAGATTTCAGCCTTACAAGATCTACTTTTGGTTATCTTCATGTGTAACATTACCTGCACTGACCATAGTTGATGTACCCATTCCTTCACCCTGAAGAAGGAGTTACTCTCTGAAACATGTTGGGATTTGCGATCTATTGAAGAATACATCCTTACTGACCAAGCTATGATTAATGATTGGCAGTCTTTGTATGGTGTATATTTATATGTACTTGGGTATGGTTATTATGCATTGTCAGACAAGCTGCTGTAATGGACTACCTGACAGCACCTCTGTCAGTCCCCTGAGTACCGGAGCACTTGTTCACCAGGGCCCCTGATGGTGGGGATGGACTTGGAGCGCTCCGGGACCAGGTCGCAGCTACCGGGTATCTCTACCAGAGGTAGAGGAGTCTGCCAGAGGCTCCTGTGGGTTAAGAGTCTGATGTGAGGGAGCCCGGGGATCCCTGAGGGATGGATGGATGGATGAGCAAGATCAAACAGGCCGTGTCAGTAACTGGTGGGTCGGTGCGGTACAAGACGATAGGCAAAGGATAGTCGGGTCACATGCAGGGTCAATACCAGAAGATCAGATCTATAAGGGAGCATCCAGGAGCAGAGTCAGGCAAGCCAAGGGGTCAGGACAGGAGAAGGCAACAAGGTCAGACAATCCAGATCAGAGTACTCACAACACAGGCAACAGGATACGCAAAGACCATTCGGCAACAAGTGTCTGTTCAGGGCTGGTTTAAGTAGCCCGCCCTGCACCTGACAGGGGCAGCCAAGGTCCTAGTGCCTGCCCAGTACTGTCATAGACGACGGGTGCGCCTGGGTCCTAGTGCCCTGCTGCCTGCATGTCTTGACAGACACCTACGCATGTGTAGACCCATGCGTCGCGATGGTCCCTGACGGCTGCATATTGCATTATATGTAATTATCAAAGATTTTATTGACCTATTGGTCTATTTTATTATGTTTGTTTGACATATATGTAATAAAGAATGACAACTTTTAGATAACACACTCTATTGTGCTTTTGCCCAGAAAGTTCCGGGGAGGGGGGGGGGGCTTGGATCCAACGCTGCAATATCTTATAAATTGAAAGCGTATGCTGTGACTATAGATCTATTTTAACTATAACAGGGTTTGGAAAAAAGAAAAAAAAAACAGCAGTTAATACTTTCCTCAGGAGTGAGTAAAATATTACAACGATGAGCCAAGGACATGTACTGTATTGTCCCCAGACCTATGACAAGGAACCTTAAAGTGACAACTAAGGACCTGGTGGCATTTCTAAAGCTTGAAACTAATGTTCAAGAGGCTGCTATGGAAAAAACAGAAGTTCACAAATACACAAGTTCATGAGAGGTTACATACGAAGAAATAACCAGTCGGAAAAAAAACGAATTGCTGTGTGTTTCATGTTTATCACAGAGTATCCCCCAACATTACTAGAACAATAGTCTATGGACAGATAAGACATGTTTGAGTTTCTAGTAAATGTATACAGAGTTATGATTGGAGAAAACAAAATAGTGCTAACAAAGCCAAAAGTGTCATCATTCAAACCCATGTCCAGAATGGCTATGCAATGTGTGGTCTTGTATGGCGTTAGATGACACATAACATATGATGGGCTACTATTTCCCTTCGGTGTCTATATACAGGATACTCTAAGGACTGAGAGAGAGTGCAGGTACATATCATAACTGCTATGCATGGAAACTCAAGAGCCTTGTATGACCTACAGCCTTGCAGTGACAGCATAGGGGTAATGGTACCATTATACCACCAGAACTTTAGGAGAGTGACAGGTAACTGGGCTGCATCATCTAAATGTTCATATTTTCAACTTTAAATCTAATCTTCAACTTTTAGTGAAGTTTATATAGTTTGTTTGGACCATATTACTACCTTCACAAAGAGATGCAGAGTTGGGAGTGCTGTGTACAGTATATACAGTTTACAGTGCTGTTTTTGGCAGTGAGATGGGAACAGTCTGTCTCACTCAGCGCCGGATCTAGCTGATATGGGGGTGCAGTAAACAATGTTGGGGGGGGGCAAAGGATGCAAGGTCAACAGGGCGGTGTATAGAAGTCAGTAGAGCAGTGTAAAGGGGGGGCCAGCAGGGCAGAGAGATAGGGTCAGCAGTTTTTAGGGCAGAGTACAGAGGGCATTAGTTTGTAGGGCAGTTTACAGCAGGTTATCAAGGCAGTGTACAGGGGATATCAGGGCAGTGTACAAGGGGTCAGCAGGACAGAGAATGAGAGGTCAGCAGGGGAGTGTACAAGAGTCAGTAGGGCAGTGTACAGGTGGTCAGTAGGACACAAAATAGGGGTCAGCAGGGCAGAGGATGGGATATCAGCAGGGGAGTGTATAAGAGTCAGTGGGACAGTATATAGGGGTTCAGTGGGCACAGGATAGGGGTCAGCAAGGCAGAGGATGGGAGGTCAACAGAGGAGTGTACAAGAGTTAGTAGGGCAGTATAGAGGGGTTCAATAGGGCAGAAGATAGGGGTCAGCAGGGCAAAGGACAGGGGTCAACAGAGGAGATGACAGGGTCAGCAAAGTGGAGAACATGGGTTATCAGGTCAAAGACAGGGCAATAGAGCAGAAGAAAGGGGGTCAGCAGGGCAGAGGACAGTGGTCAGCAGGATGGAGGATAGGGGTCAGCAGGGCAGGGTACAGAGGGTCAGCAGAGTAGAGGACAGAGGTCACAGGAAAAGAGGACAGGGTCAGAACTGCAACATAGCACCCAGCTATACACTTCAGATTGAGCCTGTGTCTGTAAGGGAATCAAGTCTCAGCTAAGTGCTGTGTGGGGAGGAGGAGATCTATTGACTGCCCTATGTGTGTGGTGTGGGCAGTGCCAGGACAAGGTCATCTAGCTCCCAGGGCAAAGATGACAAGCTAAGCCCCCCTATATGTGAGCATCATGTTTCAGCATAAATAGCTCCCCCTTGAAAAAAAAGCACTAAGCAGCACGCTGCCCCAAGCATAAATTCTGTCTGCAAGCCAACATTCTCCCCAAACAACAATGCAAAAATTTCCCCTCCTTCCAGTGTAAAGCCCCCTCCCAGCACAAATTATTTTCCCCTCAATCCAACCTCCAATGCCCTCAATTCCCCTCTCTGAGCGCAAATCTACTTCACCCAAAAATTCACCCCTCTATGCACCCCTCCTTGTGTTCAATTTTCCCAAACTAGAGCAGAATGGTGCTTTAAAGGCTTCAACCAACTGTTCCAAGCTTTCCAAAGCTCCACAAATGCTTTACAAAACTTCAATAACTAATTTTACCTGCACTTAGCTCTACTTCCCTGAACTTCTGTACCTTGAAAAAAAGATTCCCATAGAGTTTGGAGCGAGCTGAGACTAAATGAAAAAAAGTTGTGTGACTCACTTTTTAAAGGGGGGTCATTAAACTTTGGTAAGCCTCCTTTCCACTGGAGGGTTAAGGGTGGTAAAAGAATTGGTATATTTGAAGATTTTTGGTGAAGGAGAACACAGGACTTATATTGTGGTGATATACGGGACATTTTCTTTGGATTTGAATCAACATTTTGTGGGACTTGATTATTATTGTATTTCACTTGTTTAGACACTGTAAGATAAGTGTAAAGCTTTCCATAACTTGCTGCACACAATGTTCTTTTAAAAGCTGAAGCCTGCGTGATCAAGGCCTTAACCGCACTATGTGACTACAAAGAATAAACTGAATATTGTCAAAGGGAAACAAGTGGAAAAGAAGAAAATGTGACCCATATACAACATATGATATATAAATGGTTTGTTATGACGTGGATGGGCTGCAAACCTATGTTGGCATGTTTCAGATCAACAATGGTCACCATAAGATGACTCTGGCTATTGATGCATTAGAAGTGGCTGCTGTGCCTGTTACACTGAAATTCTTCATAAACATTATATAATATTGATAATTCTTTGATTTATATTCCATTTGTATGTATTATCAGCATCACTATATGAGAATAACAGAATACTTCCCACAGTAGGTCCATTCAACACTAGCCACTTGCCCTCCTGAGGATTTACCCCCCTTAATGATCAGGCCTTTTTATGTTATTCGGGGCTGCACTATTTCAACTGATAATTGCGCGGTCATGCAACGCTGCACCCAAACAAAATTTATGTCCTTTCTTTCACACAAATAGAGCTTTCTTTCGGTGGTATTTGATCACCTGAGCGCTTTTTTTTTTTTCGTGCTATAAACAAAAAAATACTGAAACTTTAAAAAAAAACAACAACAATATTTTTTACTTTTGGCTATAAAAAATATATAGTAAGCTCAAAGTTAGTCATAAGTTTAGGCCAAAATGTATTCTGCTCCATGTTTTTGGTAAAAAAAACCCCAATAAGTGTATATTGATTGCTTTGTGTAAAAGTTATAGCGTCTACAAACTATGGTATAGATCAGGGGTATTGAATTAAAATTCAAGGTATCAAGTATTAGGTATCCCCATCACATTTCCACCTTACATCAGGTATTCCCGTCAGAATACCCCCTTACACTCAAAGTACCCCTTTCTATCATATGTCCCAAGCAGAGTGCCCCTTTACATCATATTCACCATCAGATTGCCCCATTCCATCCCATGTTCCCATCAGGGTGCCCCTTTCCACAGTATGTGCCCATTTTTGCCCCCTGAATGTAAAATGGGCCCGACAGAGTGCCCCTTAACATAAAATGTGCCCGTCAGAGTGCCCCTTAACATAAAATAAGGGGCATACTGATGGGCACATTTTATGTTAAGGGCCATTCTAATGGGCACATTTATATTAAGGGGCACTCTGATGGATACATTTTATATTAAGGGGCACTCTGATGGGCACATTCTATATTTTGCCCATCAGAGTGCTCCTTAACATTAAATGTGCCCGTCAGAGTGCCCCTTAACATAAAATGTACAAATCAGAGTGCCCCTTAACATAAAATAAGAGGCATGCTCATGGGCACATTTTATGTTAAGGGGCACTCTGATGGGCACATTTATATTAAGGGGCACTCTGATGGACACATTTATATTAGGGCGCACTCTGATGGGCACCTGTTATGTTAAGGGGCACTCTGATGGGCACATTCTATGTTGTGCCCATCAGAGTGCCCCTTAACATGCAATGTGCCCATCAGAGTGCCCCTGTAAGAGTACATCCTACCTTGAGGGCAGACAGGAGCTTTCCGGGATCCTTGCTGGATGCTTGTGTACAAGCAGGGATCAGGAGCCGGAAAGACAGTGAGCTGAAAGGGGCACACGTGATGTCATGTTGTCATGCCGACCACCCTGCTCAGCGGCGGATCTGTCATTGCATGCTGCTGGTCCAGGTGGCAGCGCTGCTGTGGCTATTCGCGGACCACGGTCCGCCATTTAGTGACCGCTGATATAGATACTGCAATTTACACCATTTGTCAATTAAATAATATATGGCTCACACAAGCCATAGGTTTAATGTGGAATTACACCCCAAAATACATTCTGCTACTTCTACCGAGTATGGGGATACCACATATGTGAGACTTTTTGGAAGCCTAGCCAGATACAGGAGCCTGAAATCCAGGCATCATCCTGGTATAACCACTCAAAGTCTAGTGATGTGTATATACTGGTGTACATCACTGGTCCTTGTTGGGTATATATGCTATGTTCTTTTTTTTTATGCATTCTGTGGGCTGAATGAAAAAAAGAGAAGAAATATCTGCCAGAAAAAGTGTGTGGTATGCTCACCAGAATATAGAATATACCGCCCTGCATCCACCCACTTCTAATGGTGGGTAAACATGAAATGTATTTTTTTGTCATTCAGCCAAGTGCTGAACAAAAAAAAAAGATCCTAACAGATTCCTCTATTCACATCGGTCAATGTGGATGAAGACATTTCTGCCAAAATTTTTTTTTTTAAATATATACTAAAGCATAGGGGCCATCCACCCACTGGCCACCCCAGGCCCTATGCTTTGGCATATATGCTCTTTTTTTAACTGCAGATGAAAAATCTCATATGAAAGGCACTGCACACAACTAGTTATGTATATTCTGAGAGCAATTCCCTGTTGCTGTCAGAATAAACAAGTTGGTGCTGTAGCTGAATGGCATTCCTGCAAAGAAAACAGCAATGGTTAGCAATAAAACAGTAACTCAATAAAATAACTTTTTTCTTGAATTATGTGTCCAAAAATATTATAAAATATATATGCCGAAGCATAGGATATATACTTTTATTTAACTACGGATGAAAAATCTCGTCCAACAGCACAGCACACACCCACGTCTGTATATTCTGAGAGCAAGACCCTGTTGGTGCTGCAGCTAAATGGCATTTCTGCAAAGAAAACAGCAATAGCTAGCAATAAAACAGTAACAATAAAATAGTAACATTGTAACAGTAGAACAGTAACAACAATGACAACAACAACAAAAGCTACAACTATTTTACATTTTTTAATTCTTTTTTGTACTCGCGCTTTTTATTTTTTTAAGCTTTTTCTTTTTTTAACTTGAATTTAACAAGACTGTAGTGTCTCTCAAAATGCGATAGCCAGTTTCCTGACTACCTAACATCTTTCGAGACTCTGTGCAAATATGTGCCCTGAACTGTGCCGTGTTGTATTCTATACTAATTCTCCACTAGTGTGTGGTAGTGACGGAAGCAGTCCTTGAGGCATAGACCAGGTTGGCCAGGACAGGAGGGACAAAAAAAAGCGGGTGTCATGCCTAATTTCATGTCTGCTATATACACATCTTTTTTGGGGTGTCCTTTGGGTTGGGGTACCAGGAATGTCATCAGGAAATGCCTCTCTTGCAGCCTGCTAACTGCATCTGTTTTGGGGGTTTGGGCCACAGCACCTTCTGGATACAAAAGGGCTGTGATGATCTCTGTCTGGAATTTTAGGAAGGATCCTGTCAGGGCTCCAGGTATGACCAGAGGTGTGTGGACCGACACAGGGAAACACAGACTTCAGGTATAGCCAGTGTGATGCAAACAGTTGATATAAGGAGGCACTCTGATGGGGACAATCCCATGTAAGGGGGCACTCTGATTGGGACACCTGATGTAAGGGGGCACTCTGATTGGGACACCTCATGTAAGGGGGCACTCTGATTGGGATAACTGTTCATATGTAAGTGGAGACTTTGATGGGGACACCTGATGTAAGGGGGCACTCTGATTGAGATAACTGTTCATATGTAAGTGGAGACTTTGATGGGGACACCCGATATAAGGGGGCACTCTGATGGGGATAACTGTTCATATGTAAGTGGACACTTTGATGGGGACACCTGATGTAAGGGGGCACTCTGATTGGGATAACTGTTCATATGCAAGTGGACACTTTGATGGGGACACCTAATTTAAGGGGGCACTCTGATGGGATAACTGATCATATGTAAGGGGGCATTCTGTTGGGGACAGTTGATGTAAGGGGGGACTCTGAAGGTGGCACCTGATGTAAGGGAACACTCTGCTGGGGATCCTGATGTAAGGGGGCACTCTAATGGGGACACCTGATATAAGGGTGCACTCTGTTGGGGTTAGCTGTTCATATATAAGTGGACACTTAGATGGGGACACCTAATATAAGGGGGCACTCTGATTGGGTTAACTGTTTATATGCAAGTGGACACTTAGATGGGGACACCTGATCATATGTAAGGGGGCATTCTGTTGGGGACAGTTGATGTAAGGGGGGACTCTGAAGGTGGCACTTGATGTAAGGGAACAATCTGCTGGGGATCCTGATGTAAGGGGCACTCTAATGGGGGCACTCTGATGGGGATAACTGTTCATATATAAGTGGACACTTAGATGGGGACGCCTAATATAAGGGGGCACTCTGATTGGGATAACTGTTCATATGTAAGTGAACACTTTGATGGGGACACCTAATATAAGGGGGCACTCTGATGGAGATAACTGTTCATATGTAAGTGAACACTTTGATGGGGACACCTAATATAAGGGGGCACTCTGATGGAGATAACTGTTCATATGTAAGTGAACACTTTGATGGGGACACCTAATATAAGGGGGCACTCTGATGGAGATAACTGTTCATATGTAAGTGAACACTTTGATGGGGACACCTAATATAAGGGGGCACTCTGATGGAGATAACTGTTCATATGTAAGTGAACACTTTGATGGGGACACCTAATATAAGGGGGCACTCTGATGGGATAACTGATCATATGTAAGGGGGCATTCTGTTGGGGACAGTTGATGTAAGGGGGGACTCTGAAGGTGGCACCTGATGTAAGGGAACACTCTGCTGGGGATCCTGATGTAAGGGGGCACTCTAATGGGGACACCTGATATAAGGGGGCACTCTGATAGGAACCCTGAAGTAAAGGGGCACTGTGATGGGGACCCCATATAATAGGGGACTCTGATGAGGACTCCTGATAAAGAAGCACAGGTTCTGTTTAATCATTCCAATCTAATGACTGCCTAATACATACTAGTCATGACACTGTGACAGACTCTCAGTGACGTACACACAGTGTTGACATTATGCCCCCTTACTTTTTTTTACTGCACCCCCAGATTAGATAGGCTAGATCCGGCCCTGTTTGACAGCACGATTTAGTAAAATATAGTATACATTATATACAGTATAAATTTACAAGTAAAAAATGTAAGACCAGATTCAGAAATACAGGTATGCACCTTGATAGGCTACCTTGATAAGGGACATTAGAGAATTCTTGATACTGGTGTCACAGGTGTATGTAAATGGCTGCAGACAAAATGCCTGTACAGAGCAGTACATGGCCACGGCTGTCCGCAGGCATCCACACATCCAGCAGTCGCCTGTGATTAGGGTCACATGTCCCGTTACAAAGTCATTATCCATGTAGACAGAGATTTTTTTTTTCTTTTAGTATGTAAAGTCAAGTCTGCCCAAATCATTTTCATTGTGTTGTGAACTGGACTGAGTACATGAGCTGCTTGCCTGAAAAAAGTATTTGGAAAGAAGAAGTGAAATTTATCAGAGGTGCCAGTGATCCATTAAGAACTCACAGAGTTTAAAATTATCCCTTGCTATGCAAATTTCCTGACCAACTGGCTGGTTCCCTGTTATGCATGGAGAGAAGCTGCAGCCACATCTGCTTCCCGTTTTGCCATCTGTTTGGTCTCTTCCAAAGCAGCTTGCATTTTACTGATTAAGCTGCCTAACTCAACCGCTGAGACGTACACCCACTCTGTTGTATGGCTGATTGGAGGCAACCTCTGAACTACAGAGTGCATGACTGTCACTCCAGAGGACAAAAAAGGAGCTGATTTCTGTGAACTGACTTTACTGAATGGTACCTACATTATAGTTTTTCTCATTCAAAACTACCTATTATATTTTGGGAAGCATAGTGACTAAATGGTTAGCACTTCCATCTGGCAGCACTAGGGTCATTGGTTCGTGATCCCAACCACAGCACCACCTGTCTGGGTTTGCATGTTCTCCCTGTGCCTGTGTGGGTTTCCTCCAGGTACTTCCGTTTCCTCCCACACTCCTAAGACATGCTGGTAGGTTAACTGGATTGTGTCTAAATTGGCCCTAGTTTGTATGAATGTAGGTTAAGGACCTTAGATTGTACACCCCTCGAGGGTTAGGGATTGATGTGAATGTGCAATACATATATAAAGCACTGTGTAAACTGACAGTGCTATAAAAGTACCTGTAATAAATAAATACATTGACATTGTCCATATACAGTTGTGTTCAAAATATTAGCAGTATGTTGAAAAAAGTGAATAAAGCTGAAAATCCTTCTAATAGCTTTTATTTCCATCCACACAAATGCATTGGGAACACGACACATTCTATTCCAAATCAAAACATGAAGAAAAATAGATTTATAGAATTTGTGTTGTTCCTCTAAAAAAATTAAAGAAAAGTAAATATTAGACGGTTCAAAAAATCGCAGTGTTTGTATTCTTCTTTACAAACTCAAACATTCACTATATAAACTGAGAAATGTTTGAAGATTTTGCTTTCCTTTGAATGACTTCATGAATATTTGGTTGTAGTCGCACTGTTTCTGAGAACTGCTGTACATCTGTGTTGCATGGAGTCACCCAACTTCTGGCCCCTGTGATCAGGTATTCCAGCCCAGGATGATTGGACCACATTCCACAGTTCTTCTCTATTTCTTGGTTTTGCCTCAGAAACTGCATTTTTGATGTCACCCCACAAGTTTTCTATTGGATTAAGATCCGGGGATTGGGCTGGCCACTCCATAACGTCAATCTTGTTTGTCTGGAACTAAGATGTTGCACATTTACTGGTGTGTTTGGGGTCGTTGTCTTGTTGGAACACCCATTTCAAGGGCATTTCCTCTTCAGCATAAGGCAGCATGACCTCTTCAAGTATTCTGATGTATTCAAACTGATCCATGATCCCTGGTATGCGATAAATAGGCCCAACACCGTAGTATGAGAAACATCCCCATATCATGATTCTTGCACCACCATGCTTCACAGTCTTCACAGTGTACTGTGGCTTGAATTCAGTGTTTGGGGGTCGTCTGACAAATTGTCTCCGCCCACTAGACCCAAAAAGAACAATCTTACTGGCTCCCGATTACCCAACGCATTAAATTAAAATTACTAACTCTGACATACAAAGCCATTCACAACGCTGCCCCAAACTACCTAACCGACCTGATATCCAAATACCACCCTACCCGTACCCTTCGCTTCTCACAGGACCTCCTACTCTCCAGCTCCCTGGTCGCCTCCTCCCACGCCCGACTGCAGGACTTCTCCCATCCTCTGGAACTCCCTACCCCAATCCATCAGACTGTCACCTACCCTCCTCACCTTCAGGTGCACCCTAAAAACCCATCTCTTCAGGAAAGCCTACCCCACCCTCACCTAACAACTGATCTCCTCCACTCCTCCTACAACTCCACCCCCCACAGCCACTTCCTCCTGTACCACTACCCCCTCCCTCCTAGATTGTAAGCTCGAAAGAGCAGGGCCCTCGAACCCCTCGTGTACTGTATTGTACTGTATTGTCTCATGTTCTGTCCCCCTTGCTAATGTACAGTGCTGAGCAAACCCTTTGGCGCTATATAAATACTGTATAATAATAATAATACATACTTGAATAGAATTTTTTTTCTTTAAACCAGAGTTTAGTGTCGCTTTAACTGCACAATAATAAACAAGTCAGATGCACTATAAATGAAAATGCTGCAAGTAAAAGAAACACTAGAATCGCAGATTCTTTATCCATCTATCAATTTATTGAGCAACTTAATAGATAGAAATAGGCTGAATACTCCATGAAAAAAAGACTTCAACTTTTCATTCAGAATAATACAAGTTGGAAATGTTACCCAGCAGTGAAAGTGGTAATCAGTTTCAAATCCTGTTTTAGATCTTTTATATCTCTTATTGCAATATATAAATAAAAAATATAAAAGGTGGTACAAACAATTTTAAAGAGAAATAATAAATAACATTTTTACAAACATGCTTTTATTTATTTTGTATTTTAACAATATTTTATATAACAAATTTCAGGATATACTACAGATTATGTTTTTAATGTGGAACGATATAAAATGTAAGCAATATTACACACACAAACAAATACAACAATTAGCCAAGTTACAGAGCTTGTCTACCTTTGGCAGTGTGCTTCTTTGTGACCAAAATCGTGTCTGTTGCAGTAGCTGGCAAAGTGCATTGATCAGTTACTGCTTGTTTTATCCTATGTTGTGGATAAATCACTCGGTCTGATACTATGATGGAGTAGACAGCTTAAACTTGGTTCCAAAGTATCAGAGCCATTTTTCATATTAATTATTGGACAACTATACTTTTAACAAATGCAAACCTAGCACCCTCCCTTTACCCTCCCCATTCTCGCTATAATCGTTTCTAAATAGCTCAGATCCTCCGGCAAACTGGTCAGTGATGAAAGCTATAGATTATGCAATTTTCCCATGGGTGGAAGGAAAGAAAATCGCTTGATTCCTTCATCAACACAGTCAGTGTTGATGGGGGAATCCCTCCTGCAGTGCTATTGTGTTATGAAGGTGGGGAGCGTGAGATGCCTTTCCTATCTGTGGAATACAATAATTAGTGTACAACCATGGTGTCCATACATGAATGGAAATTTGGCTGGTTCCTGCTGAACCAGATGAATTTTGATCCATCTATATAGCCCACTTAAAGCGGAGTTCCACTCAACCTATCAAAAAATAAAAGTCAGCAGCTACAAAAACTGTAGCTGCTGACTTTTAAAAAAACAGCCACTTATCTGTCCCTCGGTCCCGTGGTGTGTCCCCCCCCCCAGCTCGTTTCACCGGCCGTCCTGTATTCCAGGAGGCCGGTATCTTCATTGTGGGCACCCGGCTGTGATAGCTTGTGGCTTCACAGCCGGGTACCCACTGCGCATGCGCGAGCAGCGCTGCACTTCGTGAATGGTTCTGTAGTCTTCTGGAACCTATCACGTGTCACAAAAGACTACAGGGAGGGAGGACACCTTCCGATCGGACCAGAAGTGGGAGCGGATACCTGTCCTATTCTGGTACCCGTCCCCACCCCCGCTCCCCAAAGGTGCCAATCCTTAATGGGGAGCAGTCCTTAAAGCAGAACTTCCCCTTTTGGGTGGAGCTCTACTTTAAGTTGAGACAGACACTAGGCAGAGTTCCAGTCCTCTGCACAGAGGCTGCACTGTATAGTGCTGCACAGTCTATTCTTCATATGTCCTTTTAAAAGAGTCATGCCCTGCAGATTTGCAAGTAGATGGCCTATGGCAGGGGCATCAAACTGGCTGCCCTCCAGCTGTTGCAAAACTACAAGTCTCATCATGCCTCTGCCTTTGGGAGTCATGCTTGTAACTGTCAATCTTGCAATGCCTCATGGGACTTGTAGTTATGCAACAACTTGAGGGCCACCAATTTGATACCTGTGGTCTGCGGAGAAGAATGCATGTGCAAGAGAAGAAAACTGGAGCGCAGCTGTTCCTGAGCTGATCCTCCAGCTCATTTGAGATATGCAGAAAGTGGAGAGTCTAGAATGGAGAGGGTGAAGAGGTGTCGTTAAGATTTTACATTTTCCAAAATCTAGTGGTCTTATAGGCATGATTTTGTGTAGGCATCTTGCAAAGTATACGTCCCAAACAAAGCTTCCCAACAATAACGATGATAATGACGTTGGCCATTCACCTTCAGTTCTCAATTCCACAATCCTTTTGATTTTTTTTGGAAACTGAAAATGGGTAGAATTGCTATGAAACTGCCATCATTAAACTTTGTGAACATGAATGTGACTAGGGGCATTCACTTTGCTCCTGATTAGGAGTTGCTGCCGTTACCCTTCACAGTACTGAAAGACAGCTGCTCAAGGCAGTATCTGGTGGCCCAAAGTCGGACACAGCATGTAGGACTGATAGCAGAAAAAAATGACTCCCCCTAAATTTGGAGGAAAATAATAAAATGCCATTTTCCTTTTGAATTAGGCAGAGAAGTAATTTCTAAAGATCTATCAGTGGGCTAAGTAGGGGTGTATTGATAAAATTGGAGAGCTATTCATCTAGTGAAACTGCATGTATTTATTTTTTTATTACAGGTACTTATATAGTGCAGTCAATTTACACAGCTCTTTACATATTTTATTATACATTCGCATCAGTCCCTGCCCTCAAGGAGCTTACAATCTCTGACTCACATTCATACATACTACCACCAATTTAGACAGGAGCCAATTAACCTAACAGCATGTGGAGTGTGGAGCAACATCTTTGGAGTGTGGCAGGAAACTGGAGCACCTGGAGGAAACCCACACAGGCACAGGGAGAACATGCAAACTCCAGGCAGGTAGTGTCATTGTTGGAATTGGAACCGACGACCCTAGTGCTGCTAGGTGGAAATGCTAACTACCTAGCCACCGTGCTGTTCATGTACATTCATTCTGTGCAAATGGAGGCAAAACCAATTGGTATTAGTCTATTTATTCTGTGGGTCTATTTTTATTATTCATACAGATTAGAGTGGATCAGTAATGTGCATTATGGCTACTTGATGGAGCTGATGATCCAGACATTAAGTACTTACCTACCATACATACAGTAAATTCACCTTTCCAACCCTCATTCACCTTTCCAACCGCTCCGTTTCCGCCACCCCCCTCTGCCAATCCCTCCACTGGGTTCCGATTGCGCAATGGATCAAATTCAAAATCCTAACACTGATATACAAAGCCGTCTACCATACTGCCCCGAAGTACATCACTGACCTAATATCCAAGTACCGCCCAACACGCACACTCCGCTCCTCACAAGACCTCCTTCTCTCTAGTTCCCTGGTCTCCTCCTCCCATGCCCGCCTTCAGGACTTCTCCAGGGTGTCACCCATCCTCTGGAACTCCCTGCCCCAACCCATCAGATTATCACCTACTCTTCTCTCCTTTAGGCGCACCCTGAAAACCCATCTCTTCAGGGAAGCCTACCCCACCCCCTGCTAACTTGCCGACCTCCTCCACTCTTCCTACCACTCCATCCCCCACAGCTATCTCCTCCTGTACCACCATCCCCTCCCTCCTAGATTGTAAGCTCGAAAGAGCAGGGCCCTCAATCCCCTCATGTTTTGCATTGTATTGTTATTGTTCTGTCACATGTTCTGTCCCCCTTTGTAATGTACAGCGCTGAGCGAACTATTGGCACTTTATAAATACTGTATAATAATAATAAATACTTATTTGTTATGATCCTTGGCTCTGTCTAGTGGTAACAATATAGTATTTTCCTGAATCATTCTCTAACATTAGACCTTGAGAGAAAATAGCCTTATAACATTCATTTGTGACCCCATTAGCACAGAGCAAATCTACATGCAGTTTGACAGGATGACTAGCTCAGCAAATTTTTATAAATACCCCCCTACACTCCCTCGAATGGAAATACAATAGGCTCAATTCACAAAGTTAAGACTTTTTTTTTAAAAAAAGTGTGAATTATTTCCAGTTGAGTCCAATAAAATTTGAAAATTCTAGTTGGCGTTAAAGTGAAACTAATGTTAAAAAACAAAACAAAAAAAAAAAATAGGCAGATTCTTTAGTACAAAAGAGACATGCATTTTCTCTTCTGCAATAAAATACACTTGCCTGCCTATTCACAATCTCCTTCATAATGTACGCAAGTGAAGCTCAGTTTGCATTGCCAGCACGGTGCCATTGTGTTGGGGTGAATGCCTCCTGAGCATGTGCAGAAATGACATCATCCTGTGCCAGCCAATCAAGATGACTGAAGATGGGCACCCTGAAGAAACCGGGTAGATGATGCATGCCTTGGACCTTCGGAGCAGAGGTATGTATTCCATACTTTATTTCTGCTTCAAAACTTTGTGAATTGAGCACACTGTTTTAAGAAATATTTTATTCAAGCATATTTGGTTATTATTTGTAAAATAGTAAACTCCCAACAGAATCTGTAACTAACAGACTCTTTAGCTTTCAGTCTACTGACATTACTGGGCCCTTTTGTGCTTTTTACTTTAGAGCCTAACACTGATTTTTCCGATAAATACTTCCAATACATTTGCTTAAAAGTTACAGTGAGCATTTGCAATCTGTGGGCAAGGATACATTTATACAATTCTATATTTTTAATATATACATGAAAAAGTAAGCCACCTATATAAAGTGTGGTATTTTAGGTTTTATACATTGCCAGAATATGTTTTGAATATGTACAATAGTGAACACTACATTGCCGCCTGTCCAGATCAAAAATGAATACACGATTTTCAAAAGCTGAAGCGATAAATAAGCACATAGTATACATTTTTTTGTAATGGTATTGTCAGTTTTATACAGAAGTTGGAATTATTTAGCCCATGGTCATTAAGTGGTAGGAATCTGCAACAGACATGGCTAGAAAAAGTAAACTGTCAAAACTATCCAGGAATCACCCAGTAGTTACACTAAAGATAAGTTACCTCCAGATGCTGCATGACACTTTTAGGTACACCTGAGCAGGGCCAGCACTATACTTCCTGCCCCCCAGGCCAACTTTCTTTCTGCCACCTCTTCCTACTCAGTCTAACTAGCCTTAGGCTGGCCATACATTATACAATTATCTGGAGATTTTTGGTTTAGATTTACCAAAAACCATATAATAGGAGGACAAACCTAAACAACACTTTCAGTTGTATCCAATTAGGCTGGCCCTTGCACTACACAGTTGAAGGTAAATCTAAAGGAAATTGGGCAGAAAATCTCCAGATAATTGTATAATGTATGGCCAGCCTTATCTGGAGATTTTTTATTTAGATTTACCAAAAACCATATAATAGGAGGACAAACCTAACAACACTTTCAGTTGTATCCAATTAGGCAGGCCCTTGCACTACACAGTTGAAGGTAAATCTAAAGGAAATTGGGCAGAAAATCTCCAGATAATTGTATAATGTATGGCCAGCCTAAGGCTGGCCATACATTATACAATTATCTGGAGATTTTTGATTTAGATTTACCAAAAACCATATAATAGGAGGACAAACCTAAACAACACTTTCAGTTGTATCCATATAGGCAGGCCCTTGCACTACACAGTTGAAAGTAAATCTAAAGGAAATTGGGCAGAAAATTGGTAGATAATTGTATAATGTATGGCCAGCCTAAGGCAGGCCATACATTATACAATTATCTGGAGATTTTTGATTTAGATTTACCAAAAACCATATAATAGGAGGACAAACCTAAACAACACTTTCAGTTGTATCCAATTAGGCAGGCCCTTGCACTACACAGTTGAAGGTAAATCTAAAGGAAATTGGGCAGAAAATTTGAAGATAATTGTATAATGTATGGCCAGCCTTAGTTTCAAACTAACAAGATCAAATGTCACAGGTACATCTAAGAAGGGGCTAAAAAACTGTTTTCTTACTCTGTGTCAGTCCACCTAGAATGTTTATCAAGAGAAGGACAAACTGTCACCCCATTCTGCTTGCAATTTGGTTCTAGATAAGGCTGGCCATACATTATACAATTATCTTCCAATTTTCTGCCCAATTTCCTTTAGATTTACCTTCAACTGTGTAGTGCAAAGGCCTGCCTAATTGGATACAACTGAAAGGTTTGTCCTCCTATTATATGGTTTTTGGTAAATCTAAACCAAAAATCTCCAGATAATTGTATAATGTATGGCCAGCCTAAATGGACCCAGAGTGTCTAAGCTGTAAGAACACAGTAAAGGAGTCTACCAATAGATATGTGGTACTGTGCAAGGATAGCAAAATGCCCGGGCATACAGGATGTTAGTCTGGAACTTTTTATTGCATGTGGGAATGTATTATTGACATTTAGTAACGTGATGTGTGGTCGACAACGTGCAAAAACCTGACAGCCCTGCTGCCCTAAAGCTGGCCATAGATTGTTCAAATCTTGACCCGTTCAGTAGGGTCTGGATGAGATTCGAACCATCTATGGGCAGGCTGATTGTACCAAAATCGATTGTTGTAAAACTTGGGTACAACCAGCCTGCCAGATCTTTCATACGACTATTGCCAATGACTGGCAATAATCACTGTGTTGTCCTGGCATGTGCAGAAAAGAAAATTGCATCAACTGTGGCTGGCCTAAGTCATGGCCTAAGTTGGATATGAAGTAATCTGCCCTTGCTCCTAGATCAGTAGTTCTCAACCTTCCTAATGCCGTGACCCTTTAATACAGTTCCTCATGTTGTGGTGACCCCCAACCATAAAATTATTTACCCAGCAATTATAATTCATGAAGTGTCGTTTTACCTCCAATACTGCTGCTTTCAACACAGCTGCTTTCTACACAGTAGCTGCTCTTTACACATGGGAAATATGTGTTTTCCAATGGTCTTAGGTGACCCCTGTGAAAGGGTGGTTCTACCCCCAAAGGGGTCGCGACCCACAGGTTGAGAACCACTGTCCTAGATGGATCCACAGCCTGTCTAATAGGCACCATACAGTATATGCTGTGCAACATTCAACTGTGAGACTGCAAAGGGCATCCTTGAGAATATCCTGCACTTCTAGCAACAAGACCATTGTAAGCAGTGGAGTGTTGCTAGCTATGTCTGGAAGGAAACCAAAAGACTGTGCAAGTAGGACGTGCCTTTGTATGTATTTCAAGGCCTATTTTTAATTTAGGTTCAAGCTTAGCATTGATAAAGTTAAAATTTCACTTTAAAGGTCGTTCCATCTTTTTAGGTGACAGCTGCTCTATTGACTTGTACAAGCTCTAATGAAAATACATTGAGTTTCATGTATTTAAACTAGGAGGAAATGGCTATGGTCACTATTTTAACCAGCTGAATACTTCTCATCTGTTAACTTTACTGCTTATTTTGCTAGCCAATCATTTTCAGCTGGTATCAAACTCATTGGTTTTTTTTTCAAAATGAGGCTATATTTTTCCTGCCCCCCTCCTGTGCTTTTTTGGGCATACTGAAATAATTATTCTTTTGCCTTTGGAGACCTCAGTATGCTCTGGATATAAAAGAATACTTCAAAGACAACATAGCAGAACTGAGTTGTCTACTGGCACTACGGAGCCAAAAAAATCTGTCACTCTGTATTATTAGTTAAAATATACAGGTGAAACTCAAAAAATTTGAATATCATGCAAAAGTTCATTTATTTCAGTAATGTAACTTAAAAGGTGAAACTAATATATGAGATAGACTCATTACATGCAAAACAAGATAGTTCAAGCTGTGATTTGCCACAATTGTGATGATTATGGCTTACAGCTCATGAAAACCCCAAATCCACAATCTCAGAAAATTTAGAATATTGTGAAAAGGTGCAATATTCTCGGCTCAAAGTGTCCCACTCTAATCAGCTAATTAAGCCATAACACCTGCAAAGGGTTCCTGAGCCTTTAAATGGTCTCTCAGTCTGGTTCAGTAGGATTCACAATCATGGGAACGACTGCTGACCTGACACCATCATTGACACCCTCCATAAGGAGGGAAAGCCTCAAAAGGTAATTGCAAGAAGTTGGATGTTCCCAAAGTGCTGTATCAAAGCACATTAATAGAAAGTTATGTGGAAGGGAAAAGTGTGGAAGAAAAAGGTGCACAAGCAGCAGGGATGACCGCAGCCTGGAGAGGATTGTCAGGAAAAGGCCATTCAAAAGTGTTGGGGACTTTCACAAGGAGTGAAGTGAGGCTGGAGTCAGTGCGTCAAGAGCCACCACACACAGACAGATCCTGGACATGGGCTTCAAATGTCGTGTTCCTCTTGTCAAGCCGCTCCTGAACAACAAACAACATCAGAAGCGTCTTACCTGGGCTAAAGAAAAACAGACCTGGTCTGTTGCTCAATAGTCCAAAGTCCTCTTTTCTGATGAGAGCAACTTTTGCATCTCATTGGGAAACCAAGGACCCAGAGTATGGAGGAAGAATGGAGAGGCACAAGGACCCAGAGTATGGAGGAAGAATGGAGAGGCCCACACTGCAAGATGCTTGAAGTCCAGTGTGAAGTTTCCACAGTCTGTGTTGATTTGGGGAGCCATGTCATCTGCTGGTGTTGGTCCACTGTGCTTCATTAAGTCCAGGGTCAACGCAGCCGTCTACCAGGAGATTTTGGAGCACTTCATGCTTCCTTCCGCAGACGAGCTTTATGGGGATGCGGACTTAATTTTCCAGCAGGACTTGGCACCTCCCACACTGCCAAAAGCACCAAAACCTGGTTCAATGACCATGGGATTACTGTGCTTGATTGGCCAGCAAACTTGCCTGACCTGAACCCCATAGAGAATCTATGGGGCATTGCCAAGAGAAAGATGAGAGACATGAGACCGAACAATGCAGAAGAGCTGAAGGCCGCTATTGAAGCATCCTGGTCTTCCATAACACCACAGCAGTGCCACAGGCTGATAGCTTCCATGCCATGCCGCATTGAGGCAGTAAATGCTGCAAAAGGGCCCAAACCAAGTACTGAGTACATATGCATGCTTCTACTTTTCAGAGGTCCGATATTGTTCTATGTACAATCCTTGTTTTATTGATTGCATGTAATATTCTCATTTTCTGAGATTGTGGATTTGGGGTTTTCATGAGCTGTAAGCCATAATCATCACAATGATGACAAATCACGGCTTGAACTATCTTGCTTTGCATGTAATGAGTCTACCTCATATATTAGTTTCACCTTTTAAGTTGCATTACTGAAATAAATGAACCTTTGCACGATATTCAAATTGTTTGAGTTTCACCTGTATAAACGAAAGGTGATTCATTCGGTAAAAGCAATAGGAAGGAATGTACAAGCCAACAAAGCATTCTAAAGGTAGAAATACTATTATAGTTCTGTTCATACTTTCCAAGGTACCTATCCATGTCATATGGCTAAGATAAAATGAGAGGTTTACAGCATTCCGAAGTGGTTTCCAATCGTCCATAGACTTCCTGTAACATATTCAATGTATTCACTTTGGCATGAACAAACATAAACATGATAACATTCTCTAGTTTGTTTAATACAAATGTCCTTTAAAAGATTTCCAAAAACATGGATGCTCTAAAATGTAGCATCACTGTGTTACAGTAGAAATTGTATATAAAAAAAAGCATGCATCCTCTGTGGGAAAAAAAAGTAGTTACATTACTGTCTCTTGTAGACGCTATGTCCCCTATTGTTCCTGTGGATGGATGTAGAATAACACCTGTATGCCCTTCTGTTGTTCATATATTTTGTGCTTCATTTTTTTCTTCCGTGCAATTCTGGTGGAATCTGCACCTACAATTTACTGGCTGCGGAAAGAGCTAAGTATGGCTCAACCCATGTTGAAGCGATGCTCTCCTCGGGTTATGTGTGATGAAAATTCATACCTGTCCTGGCTCTGATAACCACACATGTTGCACTCAAATGGGTCACGGAAGCCGTGACAACCCATGTGGATAGTGTACATCACATGATCCAAGAAAAGAACTCGGCAGTGCTCACATTTGTGGATTTTTAGTGGCTCTCCGTTACTGCTGATCACTTTAAAAGCATCTTGTGAATTGTCACTGGCAGCCCTAAACATATCAAATGGCTTGTTATCTTTTAGAGAAAGCCCATTTCTGGGATGAGGGGTCATGTGATTTGTGAGATAAATAAGGCCCCCCCTTTCCTCATTGTTGCTTTCAGTGTCTGTGGAGTCTTGGCAACTATTGCTTGGTGATACCTCCTTTTCAGAAGAGATGGATTTAACCTGGGAAAGCAGCAGTAAATTTTCCACTGCGCTTTCATGAGCTGCTTGGCTGGGATGAGAGGCAATGTCAGAGTGGGGCTTGTGTAGGGCATACATTGTGTTTATGGCTGGACCAACTTCAGGACCACCAGGTGGGGTCTGTATCAGAGGACGCAAAGATTCTGCTCCCAGATATGTAATTGCATTGTTGATTGCCTGATCCATGACATGTGTCTGCATCATGTCACTCTCCTTCTCATAATTAGCACTGCCATCAAATGGGAGATCTGTCAATCGTTTCTCTCCTATGAGAAAAAAAAATAAAATGAAAATATTTTATATATATTATTATACATATGCAGAGATAACAAGAACACCCTGGACATTGCTATTCTTTCTTTCTAGAAACTTGCCTAGCCATCCATTTGGGCTTTCCTTGCCCTTGTTTTAAACCTATCCTGAATATCACATCTGTCCAATAAAATTTACAATGTCTCAAAATGTACCTTTATATCCTTATACATCAGTGGTTCTCAACCTTCCTAATGCCGCGACCCTTTAATACAGTTCCTCATGTTGTGGTGACCCCCAACCATAAAATTATTTACCCAGTAATTATAATTTATGAGTGTCGTTTTACCTCCAATACTGCTGCTTTCAACACAGTAGCTGCTTTCAACACAGTAGCTGCTTTTAACAGAGTAGCTGCTTTCAACACAGTAGCTGCTTTTAACAGAGTAGCTGCTTTCAACACAGTAGCTGCTTTCTACACTGTAGCTGCTCTTTACACATCGGAAATATGTGTTTTCTGATGGTCTTAGGCGACCCCTGTGAAAGGGTCGTTCGACCCCCAAAGGGGTCGCGACCCACAGGTTCAGAACCACTGCTATACATGCTACACAAAAATATTGCATTTCAAAGGATAAAGGCAGGTTGCTTTTTTTTTTTTTAATTACAAAGTTAATATCGATGTCATGGTGTCGCTCAATTAAAAATAAAAACAGAACAATTAAGTAGATCTTAAAAATAACCTTAAAAAATAATACGTCATCTTTTGTAAACAATTTAAACAGAACTGCTTGACTCAGTAGGGATCACCCATCATCAGACAGCTCGGTCTACAGTTTCAATCAGACAAAATCAGCCACCTGGCAGTCTGCTACTGCTTTGCTGTCTAGTTAGCAAACCCAAGGTTCTTTGAGAATCCTTTGTCATGCATTAAAATATTTCTAAAACAGCAACGGTTTTCTCAACCCCCCACCTCACCCCCTCGGTCTCTGCCCGAATCACACACCTACTGAGCGACATATCTGACTGGATGTCGCTCCACTTCCTTAAACTGAACCTCTCCAAGACCGAGTTTCTTGTCTTCCCCCCAGCCCGGAAACCACCCCCCATTGACTTCTCCATCACGTCCAACAACACCACCATCAAACCCGCCCCGCAGGCCAGAGTACTTGGTGTCATTCTGGACTCCAACCTATCCTTCCAGCCCCAAGTCCAATCTTTAACAAACTCATGCAGACTCCACCTCCGCAACATCGCCAAAATCCGCACGTTCCTAACCCCAGAAACCACTAAACAGCTCATCCACTCCCTCATCATATCACGACTCCACTACTGCAACTCCCTCCTCACTGGCCTGCCTCGCCGCTGGCTATCCCCGCTTCAGTCCATCCTGAATACGGCAGCCAGACCCATTCACCTTTCCAACCGCTCCGTTTCCGCCACCCCCCCTCTGCCAATCCCTCCACTGGCATCCGGTTGCGCAACGGATCAAATTCAAAATCCTAACACTGACGTACAAAGCTGTCCACCATACTGCCCCGAACTACATCACTGACCTAATATCCAAGTACCGCCCAGCACGCACACTCCGCTCCTCACAAGACCTCCTTCTCTCTAGTTTCCTGGTCTCCTCCTCCCATGCCCGCCTCCAGGACTTCTCCAGGGTGTCACCCATCCTCTGGAACTCCCTGCCCCAACCCATCAGATTATCACCTACTCTCCTCTCCTTTAGGCGCACCCTGAAAACCCACCTCTTCAGGGAAGCCTACCCCACCCCCTGCTAACTTGCCGACCTCCTCCACTCTTCCTACCACCCCATCCCCCACAGCTATCTCCTCCTGTACCACCATCCCCTCCCTCCTAGATTGTAAGCTCGAAAGAGCAGAGCCCTCGATCCCCTCATGTTTTGCATTGTATTGGTATTGTTCTGTCACATGTTCTGTCCCCCTTTGTAATGTACAGCGCTGAGCAAACTATTGGCGCTTTATAAATACTGTATAATAATAATAACAGTTTAGAGACATATACAAGTAAAAAACAAAAACAAAACAACTAAAATATAACTGGCCAAAAACCAAAATAGATTTTTTTTAATTGTACAGGGATTATGTTTTTGTTGTCAGTTTAGATGCACATAGAGCTGAACTGAGGTATTCCAAAATCAGTCATGAACTTCATTCTTTACTTTAGCATTGAACACCATGGTGTGACCTATGACCCCTAGCTGAAACATTAGATCACAGAAGTGACTGCTTAAGGCCAGCCTCACGTTTTTAGTGCATTCTGTGGAACTTTTCTGGTGCTTATAACTGATTTTTAGAAGCAGTGAGCAGTTATTGTGCCAAATAATCTCGAAAATGTATGTAGAATTTATGGAAATTAAAGCCGCTATTATAGGCGTTTGTAATAGCAGTTTTGGATAGAGTAGGTAATGTATATATGCCATTTGTGTCCAAATAGGAAGATTTCCCTTTTTTTCCCACAGAAACATCAGGAAGTCAATAAAAACAACTCCAAAGCAAGGAGAAATTTCCATTTAGACGTCTGTCACCAAACAGGTGTCCCCATTAGAAGACGTCTCCTCACCTCCTGGTCCTCTGACTCTGCCAACATGCAGGCAGTGGACAGGCTTTTCTACTTGGGCTGGATGTATTTAGTAGATTTAAATTTAACCACTTCATGTCCGGACACTTTCACCCCCTTCCTGTCCAGGCCAATTTTCAGCTTTCAGTGCTATCACAGTTTGAATGACAATTGCGCGGTCATGCAACACTGTACCCATATGATTTTTTTTAGCAATCGTTTGAAACAGATAAAGCTTTATATTGGTGGTATTTATTCACCACTGGGATTTTTATTTTTTTTGCTCTGTAAATGAAAATGTCCAAAAATTTGGAAAAAAAGAGTTTTTCTTATAAAATGTTGCAAATAAATAATATTTCATCATAAATCTTGGCCAAAATTTATTCCATTATCTTTTTAATAAAAAAAAATAACCCAAATTAGTTTATAACCAAAAATGATAATTTTTAAACATTTTTTTTACATTTTTATTTCCTTTTTTTATATTATATTATTTATGTTTTTTTTACATACTGTCATCCTAGCAGTACAGTGTCAACATGGGGTAATGGGGGGTATTTTTTTTACACTGATTGCTTTTACACCCATAAAGGCTGTAAAAGCAATCATTTCTCCTTCTCTCTGGCTGCATTCTTGCAGCCATTGAGAACTACTGTGTGAGCTGTGATTGGTCACATGGTACAAGGCAGTTGTGAATAGCCTTGTACCATGTGACCTCTGTGATCATTCACAGATCATTCTGTGACCATGTGACCTCTGTGATCATTCAGATTTCACACGTAGTAAGCAATGATGTCAGAAGTGACATCTTGCTTACTACTCAGCATGTGATCACTGATTGGCCAATTAGTGATCACATGATTGGGACCTCGTACAGAGGTCCCGTCCGATGACCGGTGTTTCACTGTGTCCGGAGGACACAGCGGGCACCGGATCGCGGTGCCGTGCGCTCCCAGGGAGCGCGCACAGCTAGAAATGGAGGGTGCCATTTATGAATGGCAACCCGCCCCTGGAGTGCCATCGTCCTGCCGTTTATAAACAGCAGGCGGACAGCAAGTGTTTAAGAACTGTCAGACGGTGGGAGCCTTTGTCGGGTGCAGAACTCTTTTTTTTGGGGGGGGTTGGCAGTAGCTGCAGGCATCGTGAACAATGATGGACACAGCGGGCACCGGATCGCCAGGGAGCGCGCACAAGCAGAGGGCAGGGAGGCCCTTTATATACGGCCACCCGACCCTGCACTGCCACCGTCCAGCCGTTTATATACAACGGCCGGACTGGAGGTGGTTAAAGTTAATCACTTTATTACAGAGGCACATTACACAAAAATATTTATAACTTATTAAACTAATTGCCTTATCCCTTTAATTAAACCTCCTCAAAACGCAGATTCAGTGGAGATCCAGTGGAATTCTGGAACCACTGTGGGAATTGATGATTTAAAATTAAATAAAAATCACATTTTTAACTTTATTTAAATTTGCTTTATTTTTTGTGTACCTGATAGCAAGGATCAGGTGCATCTATCGCTGCAAGCTGTTTTCAAATCTGAATGGAGAGAAAGATACATTGTATTTTGCTCTCCTTGTTTGAGGAAAAAAAATGTAAGTGAACATGTGTCAAAATAGATGTGTTGAAAAATACATAAATAATAAAAAATAAAGAAAAAAGCAGCTAGATGAAGGCTTGATCTAGGTCAGTGTCAGCCTGCTTTCATACTAATGTACTGCGGTTCACCCGCACTGCAGGTGCAGCGCAGCTTGTTGGAGCACTTTCGGAAAACGCACCAAAGATGCAGCATGCAGGAGTTTTGGTGCACTTTCATAAAGCGCACCAAACACATCGGACACAATTTAACTCTATGGGAAAGTGCAGCCAGCCCGCTCCAAACAAGCAGGTAAGCTGTGCTGCACCCGGGATGTGAAATTTCTATCAGTGTTAGAGTCAAGAGTAAAGGTCAAGGTCGGAGTCAAAGGTCAAAATCATTATATTGTAGGTTGGATGATTTTAAAAATCCAGTAATATGGAGTCATGTCAGAGCCTACTGAGCTTCAAAGAGGGAAAACTGTTGGTGACCGCTTGGTTGGTGCTTCTGTGACTGAAGTTGCCAATTTATTTGCTCTATTGCGAGGTACAGTATCAAAGGTTATGACAGCATATACAGTTTTCACGAAAATGTCATTTGAAAAAGCGAAAGCGTGGTCGACACGGTCAACTGACTAAAAGAGACAACTGCTGCAATAGTGTCTGCAGAGCTCAATCTTAGTCCCTGAAGACTGAGATTGAGCTCTGCAGTCGCTTTTGCAGCAGTTGTTTTCTTATTCCGGGTCACAATCCTGTGCAATGTTCTTTTGTCTCTTTTGGTCTGTTGACCATGTCGACCGCGCTTATTATTATTATTATACAGTATTTATAAAGCGCCAATAGCTCGCTCAGCGCTGTACATTACAAAGGGGGACAGAACATGTGACAGAACAATACCAATACAATGCAAACCATGAGGGGATTGAGGGCCCTGCTCTTTCGAGCTTACAATCTAGGAGGGAGGGGATGGTGGCACAGGAGGAGATAGCTGTGGGGGATGGAGTGGTAGGAAGAGTGGAGGAGGTCATCAAGTTAGCAGGGGGTGGGGTAGGCTTCCCTAAAGAGATGGGTTTTCAGGGTGCGCCTAAAGGAGAGGAAAGTAGGTGATAATCTGATGGGTTGGGGCAGGGAGTTCCAGAGGATGGGAGACACCCTGGAGAAGTCCTGGAGGCGGGCATGGGAGGAGGAGACCAGGGAACTAGAGAGAAGGAGGTCTTGTGAGGAGCGGAGTGTGCGTGTTGGGCGGTACTTGGATATTAGGTCAGTGATGTAGTTTGGGGCAGTATGGTGGACAGCTTTGTACGTCAGTGTTAGGATTTTGAATTTGATCCGTTGCGCAATCGGAAGCCAGTGGAGGGATTGGCAGAGGGGGGTGGCGGCCAGTGGAGGGATTGGCAGAGGGGGGTGGCGAAGATGGAGCGGTTGGAAAGATGAATGAGTCTGGCAGCCGTATTCAGGATGGACTGAAGCGGGGATAGCCAACGGCGAGGCAGGCCAGTGAGGAGGGAGTTGCAGTAATTGAGTCGTGATAAGATGAGGGAGTGGATGAGCTGTTTAGTGGTTTCTGGGGTTAGGAACGTGCAGATTTTGGCGATGTTGCGGAGGTGGAGTCTGCA
Organism: Staurois parvus; assembly: GCF_062004578.1. Lineage (NCBI taxonomy): Eukaryota > Metazoa > Chordata > Amphibia > Anura > Ranidae > Staurois > Staurois parvus. The sequence goes on along the minus strand of NW_028318610.1, from coordinate 836,191 downwards.
TGAGTTTGTTAAAGATTGGACTTGGGGCTGGAAGGATAGGTTGGAGTCCAGAATGACACCAAGTACTCTGGCCTGCGGGGTGGGTTTGATGGTGGCGTTGTTGGATGTGACGGAGAAGTCAATGGGGGGTGGTGTCCGGGCTGGGGGGAATATCAGGCAATGTTTTCCCAGAAACTGTATATGCCGTCATAACCTTTGATACTGTATCTTGTGACAAGGCAAATAAATTGGCAACTTCAGTCACAGAGGCACCAGCTAAGATGCACCAACAATTTGCCCTCTTTGAAGCTCAGTAAGCTCTGACACGACTCCGTATTACCAGCAGCGCATGCAGTGAATGACGAAAGTGAGGCTTCCCACCTGTTAGATACAGTAGGTGTCTCATCACACAGCGGAAGAAAAAGAATATTACATCACTTCCGCTTTCAACACGAAACATGTGGTCATTTTCACACCTGCAAATCATGTAGTGTTTCCATTTTTTTGGTCTAACCCCTGTATGTGGTATGGTTGTGATCGTCAGGAGCAGGAGAATTAATTTGGGGTTGTTCTTTGGTGGTAGGCTATAGTAGTAGAAAGAAAATACAACAAAAGTTTAAATTTTTTTTTTTTTTTTTTTACTATTTGGAGCCAGTTTTCCTTTGATAATAAAAATAAGAGATATATGCTACCATTTACCACCAAATGAAAGCCAAAATTGTCCTGAAAAACACAAGGTGCAATCCATCTAGATACAAAAAATTGTTGTGATATGTATTTTTACTAACGTGTCAAAGTTGCAAAATTGTGTTCAAGCATTAAGATTTGTTTTACTCTCCATTGTGAAAGGGTTAAAACAGTATTAAACCCCAAAGTAAACCTTTGTTATATTGCAGCTTACCAATTCTTAGATGTATAGGTGCATTCGTTTAGTTTTTTAGGCTTTCTTTATTCTATTTTCATCTGGTGATCCAACCAGTAAGTATTGTTTTTTTCAAAAGGAATAAAGATGGGACAAACTGACAGGGGTGCTTACAGTGATCAGCTTTTACATATTTAAGGAAAACCTTTATCTCAAAAAGAATAAAAAAACAGTTTGTTGTAACTGATTATAAAGTATCAGCTGGAGTTTTGCTTCAAATTGTTAGTGTACTTAAATCTGTTAGTAAACCTAACACTCCCACCGCACCCAAGACTGACAATGCCGTTGTCCAAATTTGCCCCCTGTGCAACTTCATCCAGAGTGTAGGCACTCAAATACAGGGAGGTTTGTTATTGGATGGATCACCAAGGAAAAACAGAGGGAAAAATCCTAAGAAAAAGGAAACTAATGCAGCCACCACATCTGCACACTGGTAAGCTGCAATAAATTACATTTTTGGTTTTGGGCTTAATACTACTTCTTTTAAATAAACAGTCTGCAATGTATATAACAATTGTTAAAACATTCTGAACTATTAATAAATAATACTTAATATGATTATGTCTGTGGACACGTCAGAGGTGATCAAATCCTCCACTCCGAGTGCATCCCACAGCTCAGATTCTCACCTTCCTCTTTGATCCCATGATCTTTGCTATGTGGCCCCGCCCTTAACTTTTTCACTATGCTCAAAGAAGATGGTGAACTAGAAAAGCTGCAATTTCTGGGGAAATTGTGTGAAGTGTTCTTGCCTCCACCAGTAGTCTACAACTGGAGTGGGCGGAGTAATTGGGTGGAGTGGGCGGAGTAACTGTTGTGTGGTTGGAGTGGCTGGAGTAACTGTGAAAAGGTTGGAATGGGCTGAGTAACTGGGTGGAGTGGCTGGAGTAACTGATGTGTGGTTGGAGTGGCTGGAGTAACTGTGAAAAGGTTGGAGTGGGAGGAGTAACTGGGTGGAGTGGGCGGAGTAACTGTTGTGTGGTTGGAGTGGCTGGAGTAACTGTGAAAAGGTTGGAGTGGGAGGAGTAACTTTATGGAGTGGGCAGAGTAACTGTGTGGAGTGTTTGGAGCGAGTAAAGATAGTAAACATGACACTAACCAATTGATTGATCAAATTTAAAAAGTGCACATGGCAAGCTTGCTAGAGTGAGAAACGCATTTCAACTTTTAAAAATGTGAGGTGGCTAGAGTGCAGTTTCAATGAATGTCAATGGGCGGCGTGAGTTGCAAACAAATGGTCATATTGTGAAAACTATCAGGACTATGGCTTAGCCGTGGACATTTTTAGTGGCAGCAGAGATAGCTGAATGTTTTGATATAAGATTTGTGTAGGTGGGCTTGAAAATGAGGGAGTGATGGCAGTTTAGAAATCATGTCCTGATTTTTCAGCTCACACTCTAGCTTTTGTCAGCTCCCACTCTAGTTTTGAACATTCCGCCATTCATTCCTATGGGACCAATTTCACCACAAAAAATTTCGTGAACCATTCGGCGAAACGTTCCACAAACAAAGCCCGGAAGTGACGAAACGTGTTAGGGAGTGACGTCAAGATGCACGTACGCAAACCGGAAGTGTCGCCGCGGCCATTTTGTTGGTTATCCACACATGGTTTTCTGCATTTGTTTGTTGGAACTTGTATAGGAGCCATGTCTGGAGCTGGAATCTCTAAGTTTTAATATAAGTGGTTATTAAATTTTCCCTGTGCTTTGAATATGAGTCTTGAGACCCTTCTTGTCTTTCTGAGGACCTTGGAAAAATATCTTTGAAGAGAGAATGGAAGACTTCTGATCCATAATACTGTTAAGCTGATTAAATACACACAGAGGGTAATAGTATTTAGTACTATTGGTGCTGGTTTTTGGTGATGCAGTGATCACAGACTGCTCACAGTTTAATTTGTATTACATATGTGCACTATAAGAAATTATTTTAACCTTTTATAAAAGTTTTGTTTTTTTTTTTGGCACATTTTTTTAAGTGGTTTGAGTTTTGCACTGAGTGATTATTCCTTTGTATAAAGGTAATGCAGTAGAGTATTTGTTTCTTTATTTTGAGGTTCTTACTGGATGAAATAGGAGTCAATCCTTCTTATTGGATGAAAAAGTTTGGAAATTTGGGACTTTTTTGGACACTGGACTTTTTTGGACACTTTTGGGATTTTTGAGATTTTATTGGACACTTTATTGTCTAACTGTATTGTAATATATCACAAAAAGGTTATATTATATGATTATATATATATATATATATATATATATAACAGGAAGTGGTCGCCATGCAAGAACACTTAATGAAATAGACTATGTAAGTCTCTTTGATATCAATGTAGAGAAGTTACTTTTCTAGAATCAGCTGGATATGTTTATCTAAAGGTCCATGCAAACAAGAATATTTACTGTAGTGCTTTTGTAACTGCATCATTTGACTTGTTTTTGTGGCTTCTGTGAACTGTGTTTAGTTGAGTAGGCTGAACAACATATAACGAGACTAGTAAACCTTTAGACAAGACAGGAAACATTACAGCTCACATGTGCTGGAAAATGGTAACCAAAGCTTTACATGAACCGCTAACACTGAGAAAGGGTGTAAATGCTGGGAGCTGCCTGATATGTATCTAGGCGAGAAAAAAAAACCTCAAGCGTAGAACAGAAATGTTTTTTGTCACACTTGTAGGCAGTTGGTTTCACTGACACCTGCTATTTACACATATCCTTGTTAGTATTTACTTATTATTACTTATTATAGAGCTTCAAATATCTACAGTTGTTTCCCATTGTGTCATGATTCTAATTAAACTTTCTTTATTCTTCCATTATCTGGCACATTTGAACATGTTTGCTTTTTTATGGCATAATCAGAGGTTTTTGGGTAGAAGGAACAGATATTGGCGAAAGGATGAAAGCGGTGGGATGCTACTTGAAGGAATGATTATTTGGGTGGCTTTGTCTGATTCAGAGAGGGCGCATGCAACGTGAAGCTGTCTTTAACCACATGCCGCCCAGCCACTGTATAAATACGGCGGCAGGGCGGCACGGGCAGGCAAAACCACGTTTTAAAAGGTGTGTTTTGTAAACAGGTAGGGGGCGCGCATGAGGCGCGCCACCGCCCTACCTGTCCCGCCGATCACAGCCGCGGATGTCAGTCGCCGGGTCACAGCCGGTCCTTACCAGCTATCGGCGGCAATCAGTGACAGAGAGCACAGCTGCAGTAGCTGTGCTTTCTGTCAGTTCCCTGACAGCTCGAGGACAAGCTGATCGGGACAGAAGAGTTTCTCTCTCCCGATCAGCGTGTCCCCTGCAGTACACACCCCCGCCCCCTAGTAAAACACTCCCCTCACACAGTTAACCCTTTCCCTGAATAATAAACTTAACCCCTTCCTCCCCAGTGCCATTAGTACAGTGTCAGTGTTTTTTTTTTTGCACTGATCACTGTATTGGTGTCACTGGGGATGTCAGTGACCCCAAGTCAGTGCCCCCCAATGTCAGAATGTCCGCCGCAGTCCCGCCATAAGTCGCTGATCGCCGCCATAAGTTGCTGATCGCCACCATTATTAGTATAAAAAAAACCTAAAAATCCCAGTATCTTTCGCGCCATTTGTAAACGCTATAACTTTCACATAATACAATTAATTTACACGTATTGGGTTTTTTTTTTTTTTTTAGCAAAGACATGTCGCAGAATGCATTTTGGCAGAAATTTATGACTAAATTTGATTTTTAAATTTTTTTTTACTGGACATGTTTTATAGCAAAAAGTCCAAAATATTGTTTTTTTCCTCAAAATTGTCAGCCTTTTTTTTATAGCGCAAAAAATAAAAACCACACAGGCGATCAAATACCACCGAAAGAAAGCTCAATTTGTGGGAAAAAAAAAGGATGTAAATTTCATTTATGTACCGTATTGCATGACCGCGCAATTATCAGTTGAATTAGTGCAGCGCTGTATAGCAAAAAGAGGCGTGGTCATTAAGGGGGGTGAATCCTCAGGAGGTCAAGTGGTTAAGTTCACATTGATTGTTGTGTAAATGTGTCCTGTCTGCTGTTTCAAAAGTACAGGATGACTTATGTATGTTGAGTTGTAAAGGCCTAATTACAGGTCCACGCGGCAGACTATTATTCTTTTCTAAGTTAACTATGTTGTTATCTTACTTTCTATAAATCACACAATAATTGCTATCATTCATAATCATTGTAGAATACAGAGTAAAGATTACACCTAGTTAATGGTTGAATTTACTTGAAATATTTTCATTGAGGAATGTCTCACATAGCACTATCGAATTTTCTGGCAATTCTATGTTACTCTGCTAAAGATTATTCCTGCTAGACAGAAAAGGCTACAAGTTCTTACCAACAAATTTCTGAGGCATACAGCTCTTACGTTTGGCAACGTTACTTGCAATTCTGTCCAGTACAAGAGACCTCTCAGAGCCAAGCTTGGAAAGATCTTCAGCCATTTCAGCCTGGTTTGTCTCTTCTTTTACTACTACAATCAAAACATGTGCAATTGAGATTATATCTCACATCTACAAAAAAAAAACCTCTGACTTGAGTACAACATTCTACTAATTAGTAAAGTATATACTGCAAAGTAAAATTGTATTCCTAAATCCACAAGACTTAATAAAACACTCCAAAATGCTCAACTTAAAAAGTTTTCTCAATCCCCTCATGTTTTGCATTGTATTGGTATTGTTCTGTCACATGTTCTGTCCCCCTTTGTAATGTACAGCGCTGAGCGAACTATCGGCGCTTTATAAATACTGTATAATAATAATAATAGTGAACGTGGTTAAAAAACTACTATATTCAGCAAAAACCCACACATTGCAGACAGTTTACCCCTTTGAAGACTTCCAAGAGCGGGTGCAATGTTTTAATGTGACTCCCACAGTCTTAGATTTTAATTAAATTGACATTTTAAAATTCAAATTATGCTAAATTTACTTTGCAAGTAAAACCTGAAAGTCAACTGTAGATTGCCGTTAAGACGGGGTTGAACAAAACCCAAGAAACACATTGGGGGGTATTTACTAAAATTGGTGCACACAGAAATCTGGTGAAGCTGTGCATAGTAACCATTCAAACTGCAGCTTTTTCAGTTAAGGTTTGACAATAAAACCTAGAAGCTGATTTGTTACTATGCACAGCTGCACCAGTTTAAGTTTGCAAAAAGTTTAGTAAATCTCACCCATTGTTTTTGCTTCTAATAACAAATTCAACAGGTGCCCAATTTGGCCCTTTAAATTGTTTTCCAAAGAAAAGCATATTTTTGGATGTGCAATATATTTGCAGACTCAGGGTTGGACTATGGCTTCAGAATCCTGTACTGAATCATGCACCCTCAGGGGCGGACTGACAACTCAGGGGGCCCCAGGCAATAGGGAATCATGGGGCCCCTGTGTCCTTGCCCACACTCAAAAAAGCCAATAAAAAAGGTACCAGGGGCATTTCATGGGGCCCCCTACTGACCCCGGGCCCTCAGGCAGTGCCCGAGTGCTCGAATGGTCAATCCGCCCCTGTGCACCCTTATGTTGGAACTCGAATGTAATGTTAGTACAAGGCATTGCAACATTCCTTTAAACCACACAGGTTTTATATTTAACATCTAATATCTTTTACCAATTCACCAATTTTAAAGGAGTCTTTAACCAATTCAATAGCGGATACGTTCCACCCCTTCCTGCTCAAGCCAATTTTCAGATTTCAGGATTGTCACTCTTGATTGACAATTACTCAGTCATGCAACACTGTACCCAAAAGACATTTTTTAGACAGATAGAGCTTTCGTTTGATGGTATTTAATCACCACTGGGTTTTTTTGTTTTTTTTTTATATATAAATGGAAAAATTTTAAACACTCTAAAAAAAAAAAACATGCTTTTCTTAGTTTCTGTTATACAATTTTGCAAATAAATAAACTTATTTCATAAATTTGGGCCACAATGTATTCTACAACATTTCATTGGTAAAACATAACCCAAATCAGTATATATTATGTAGTCTGTTTGAAAGTTATAGAGTCTACAAACTGGTATATATAATTAAAAATTGATTATTCCTTATGCACCTATAACCTCTGATAATATCTCTTTTCATGAGGCCCTCAAATGCCAAGAAAGTACAACAATCCCCCAAATTACCCCTTTTTGGAAAGTAGACAGCCCAAGGTATTTAGTAAAAGGCATATTTATATACTTAGTCTGGCTGAAAAAAGACAAAAGTCCATCCAATTCAACCATTAAAAAAAAAAGTTATAATCCTACACCCACAGTTGATCCAGAGGAAGGCAAAACAACCCAGCAAAGCATGATCCAATTTGTTCCTGCAGGGAGAAAAATTCCTTCCTAATCCGCCGAAAAGGCAATCGGATATTCCCTGGGTTAGTGAGTTTTTTGAAGTTGTAATTTTTGTCACAATTTTTTTGAAAATTAAGAAATTAAATGAAATATGTTTTTACCACATTTTTTTATTTTACATACTGTCATCAGAGCAGTACAGCATCACCATATGTCTGGTGTGGTGGTGATCAGGGACATTGACTGGTCACAGTATGGAAAAAAAAGGTATTTTTTAAATGTTTTAAACTTTTCTTTTTTTATTTTACATTTTTTTTTATTGTTTACAATTTTTTACATACTATGACCAAAGCAGTACAGTGTAACCATAGTGACACTGTACTGCTGTTGGGAGGTGATCAGGATGATGAGATGATCACTGGTATAAGCAATCATTTTATGAATGGCATCCTTGCAGAAACTCTTCTGCAATTAAATCCTACCTGCTATCATTTTTTTTAAATACAACTTTAATTTCACTTTAACCTCTTGCCGCCCGGCCAATGGCCGATTGGCAGCTGGCAAAATCCCTCAGCGTTCCGGGTGGACGCCATATGGTATCCTCCCGGGCATGCGCAGTTTGCGCCTTCAGAGCCGTGCAGCGGCGCGATCTGTCACCGGCCGTGTACCTCAGACACGGCCGATAACAGATCTGAGTACCGGCCCCGTTGCCGGTACCATGTGACCTGCTGTGACCAATCACAGCAGGTCACATGACAGTTGTATACAATGGATGGCTTCATTCATGCCATCCATTGTATACTAGTGTGTCTAGCTGTGAATGGTCACAGCGATCACATGCACAAGCTGGACCAATCACAGCCCAGCTGTGTCATGTGATTAGCCGTGGCCAAATCACAGCTAAGCACAAAAAAAAAAACCCTGAATGAATCGATGTCATTCAGGTAAATGCTTGCTTATAGCAAAGTAATTCTTTGCTATAAGCAAATTGTGTAAAAAAAAAAAAATACTGATCACTTCCCCAAAGTAGTACAATGTTACTATGGTAACATTGTACTACTTTGGTCATAGTGAAAAATGAAAAAAAAAATCTTAAAAAAAAGAAAAAAAATTTAAAAATGATAAAAAAAATAATAAAAAAAATTATATATATATTTTTTCATACTGTCACCAGTCAGTGTCCCTGATCACCGCCATGCCAGTTATATGATGATGCTGTACTGCACTGGTGACAGTATGTAAAAAAAATTGTGAAAATAATTTTTTTAATTTTTTCATTTACCGAAAAATTATGACAAAAAAAATACAACTTCAAAAAAACTCACCATGCCTCTTATGAAATACGTCGGACTGTCTACTCTGCAAAAAGGGGTCATTTGGGGGATATCTGTACTGTTCTGACATTCTCGGACCTCAAGAAATTAGATTGGCTGTCAGTACTTCAGGATTGATCAATATTCAGATCTATACCATACTTTGTGAACTCTATAACTTTCCTACAAACTAAAAAATACATCCTAATTTGGGTTATTTTTACCAAAGACATGTAGCAAAATACATCTCGGCCTAAATTTATGAAGAACAATTATTTATTTTCAAACTTTTATAACAGAAACAAAGAAAAACGTGTTTTTTTTTTCAAAATTGTTTTTTTTTTTTGTTAATTTAGCAAAAAATAAAAACCCCAGTGGTGATTAAATACCGCCAAAAGAAAACTCTAGTTGTGTGAAGAAAATAATAAAATTTTAGTTTGGGTACAATGTTGTATGACCGCGCAATTGTCATTCAAAGTGTGAGAGCGCTGAAACCTGAAAAATGGCCTGGGCAGGAAGGGGGTAAAAGTGCCCGGTATGGTAGAGGTAAAGTAACCATAAACAGGAATTTTGATGTGCCTGTAAATTTTATATATTGGATTACAGTACAGAACACAGGAATGAATTGTTAGAGCATGAGTTATGTATATACTGCTACCTTCAGGTGACTGAACACTGGAAAAAGATTTAATGGGACAACCCCCAGTATAACCCTGTCCAGTCCCTGAGGCTCCAGTTTGTTAACAAGTAGTAAGGAGATCGCAGAGGAAACGGGAGGGACACGTGTCCTGTACTCGAATATATGGAATTTACAAGTACGTCAAAATCTCTATTATCCTATTTCTGCAGTACAAGACACAGGAATTGATTCTTAGACAATGGGACATCCTATATTAATAAATCCAGGGGTGGGCAACAATATTGCCAAAAAAACCAGCAAGAAGAGGCCTACAGGGAAACAAATTCCTGCAAAAGGCGAAAGGAAGAGCACCAGGAAAACAGGTCAGACTGGCTTCCAAGAAACTTTGTCCACATGTAGTAGAAAAAAAAAGAAAATTGAAGAGCCAAGAGAGGACTATGGCTGCCAGGCGCAACAAAGAGATAATTTTGTTTCTATAAAAGACCTTTTAAGGCAGGAACCCCAAAAAACACAAGGGGAGGGACACAGAAGATTGCAGAGGGCAACAAAGAAGAGCAACTTCTTGCAAAAAGAGTGCACAGGGAGTGCAGGGAAACTAAAAGACTGAACCAATACCTGCAGGACACTAAGGGGTTTATTTACTAAAGCTGGAGAGTCCAAAATCAGACTCCCTTCTGCATAGAAACCAATCAGCTTCCAGGTCTCATTGCCAAAGCTTCATTGAACAAGCTGAGGTTAGAAGCTGATTGGTTTCTATGTAGAAGGGAGTCTGATTTTGGACTCTCCAGCTTTAGTAAATAAACCCCTTAGGGGTTTATTTACTAAAGCTGGAGAGTCCAAAATCAGACTCCCTTCTACATAGAAACCAATCAGCTTCTAACCTCAGCTTGTTCAATGAAGCTTTGGCAATGAGACCTGGAAGCTGATTGGTTTCTATGCAGAAGGGAGTCTGATTTTGGACTCTCCAGCTTTAGTAAATAAACCCCTAAGGGTTCTGTGTTTGTCAAACACAAACAGCTGAAGTTGAAGGATGAGGAATTGGAATACATTTCAAAATGGAGTTCTCTATCACCACAATAGGTGAGAACAACCTCAAATGATAAATTGCAGAGTATTGGGGAAGAGATCGGCATGCTCCAAGGAAAGAGAGGTACCCAGCCTAAAAGTTGGAATGTGCATAACTGTTGGATATCAGCAAGTTGGAAATGCTGAGAGATTTCTAAACAAAAGTCTGTACAGCAGTCATATAACTAAAGATTTCTGGGGAGAGAGGCAGGCAAATATCGGGGCCCCTACACACTGCATAGAGAAAGTGAAAAAATGCAAAAGGGAAGTACTGAGAACAGGGACAATGGGAGATTTTCTGGTACTAAAATGGCAAATGAAAATCATCCAGTACAAAAGGCTAGGTTTTAGAGAACGTATGGCTTCTCAGCTGATATAACAGACAATTTGGTAATCTACAACCATGACACATGGAGGGAAGACTATATCCAATTTTGGTGTAGAGTCTGTTGAATGTAAGCCAGGGAAATATGTATTACAGCAATAAGGAGTAAAAAAGCTCTAAGTAGTGGAGCTAACCTTCCCATGTAGAGATGACCTTGAACAGAGAAAACAGCACAGGCTGCATTGAAAGAGCCACCAGCAGAACCTCTTATCGAGGGGTAACTGAGGGGTGCTAATTAAATCATGTTCATGAACATGGGACCAGACAAATAGGATTGGACCCAAGTACCCCAGACAGTATAAGGTTGGGTTGGAGCCCAAAAAGAATGTGGGATTAACTGAAAAGGAGTAGTGTGAACATTTTGGCACTTGGTTCAAATAATTAGGCTCAGGAGCCCTGTAATAACAGGCCTCCAAGTCACCCAGGGATATTAACGTGTTCGGGGAATAAATAAGGGTCTGATAAAAAAGCAATGCAAAGACTACATTGATGTGTGAATAGATCGAGAGTATAACTCTTAACAAACAAAAACCTCATATGAGAGATAAAATGTCAGGTCTAAGAGAGACCAAGCAGAAGTCTAGCTACTAAAGTAATTAGGACATACTGTATGTTTTAGAGCCCCTATAGGATTTGTGTCCCTAAACTAACAAATGGCCAAGTGCAAGATTTAGAAAATCCTTGTAAGTCTTCCCAAAGGAGAAGGAGATGATCACCCCCTGTGACTCTAAAGCTGCAAAGGGTTGTAGGGAAACTGTCTGCATTTTGTGAAGCAGCAAGTGGGATCGGGTAGTAGACCACAATAGAGAGAGGAGAGCAATAGACTTTTTGTGTACCTCTTTGAAATACAGAGAGAAATAAATGTTTGAGGCTTTTCTGCCCTAAGCTGGGGCAAATGTCAGCAGGCGTTCACCACATTATAGAGGTGGAGGCAAAACTTCATTGTGACAAAGCCAATGGGCTTAGAGTTGAAGGATCTGAGATGAATGGATAGACCTGCAGTAGATGATAATGCCTGGAGGGGGCACACAGATCTTCCACAGAAGATAGAGGAGGACAAATCAATTGGGTGTGTGATTGTGGAGAGTGGGGTAAAAACCCCCTTATCTCCATAACCATTTTATTGTATTCCTCAAAGAATTTTCCAAAGAGGAACTCACCTTCAAAGAGCATGTGCAAAATGTACATTTCTCAAGCAGGATCAGCCGATCAAGCTCTAAGACCTGATTTCAAAAGAATCTCCAAACTTCAATCAACCGAAACCTTAAAAGGAGGGAATGCCCTCAATAGAAACAGTACATTGGTGAAGAATACAGAAAGGCTATGTAGATAGATGTTACCTTCCTTTCTGTGCCTAATGGAAAATGCGATTGCTGTGCAGATCTAGGTACAGCCAGCATATGGCAAGAAGCCACAAAATTGTGGTTCTGAAAATTTTTCACCAGCCTCTGATAAAATGTCAGCATCCCCCTTAACTTCTGCAAATGTGAGTGAGTTAGACAATCCAGGTTGTAATGCATGAATACAGTAAAGGTAAGTACAGCCAGCAGAGTGTTTACTACTGGTGGCATCCACCATTTCCAACAGAGGAGATAGCCTTTGGAATAGATAAGACATAGTTGGAGAGAATTTTGCTTTAGTCAGACAAGCCACATGTTGCACATCTGTGAGGAAGCCCAACTGAGAGGGTTGTTGCAATGTCAGTGTAAAACCTTTTTCTGAAACAAGGCAACATTTATCAACCTGAGAGGGACTTTGAGTTTCCTCAGGGTCTGAAGCAGAACATTCGCTATTTCTCCCATTTGTTCCCACTCTCAGCCACTTGTAATTTGCTCATTGTCAGGTGAGGATCTTCCCCTGTGGGGTGCACATGGAATGGATGCGGACTGCAGGGGATCAGTGTGTCCAGTATGAAGAAATCACAATAATACAGATGCTAACCAAGTTTCAGTGGCTGTATCTCTGAGGTATTAGGCAATAGGTGAGACAGCAAATCAGTAGTTTGCATCGTTAGAGGCAAAAATTGGAGGCAGAAGTGCATTTAGGAGTCTTATGAGAACTGCCTCACTAGGTAGAAAGGAACCTCTGGTATTGAGATGGAAAAAAAGACCACAAAATGTAAAAAGGTAAACGCTATGTTAACATAATCTACAAGGCAAAATAAGTGAGGGAATAATAAAAACCACAATAAGTGTAGCTTGCCCCATAAAATGTGCCTTCAAAACCACTTGTGTGGTTAGCAAGATGGTGGTCTTGAAGGATAGAAGGATTTAATATAGTGTGTACCACATCCAAGTAATGATTCAACAAAGCATAGAGACAGGAAGCAGTATGTAAAGGTAATGGGAAACTCTGTCTTACCTCGTCCATGTTGTTGGTCCCATCCAGGGTATAGGCTTTAGGCTAAGCCAAGACATAGCCCAGGGGTTGGAATACCCCTGAGGAGAAAGCATCACAGCCCTGGACCTGTATAGCACTCTATGGCAAACTACATTTGTTGCGTCACGTGTCAAGGTGGGCACCTAACGCAGTATCCAGTTCACAAAGAAAACATTACAGGCTGGCCCAGCTGCTGTGGGGCCTGGGAATAATAACAAAGGTAAACACCAATGGAACCAATCTGGAAAATACTAGTGAGCTACAGCATAAAGCAATAAACTGTCAGCTGAAGGAGAAAAGTTAATCTGGTAAAAACCAGAAAAATCTTCTTCAACAGGAAAAGCAGTCCATCACCTAAGGACACTAGCAAAAAAACAGGAGTCCCACAGCACGGGTGGGATTATATGAATATACAGCAAAGCTTTTACCAGCGTCCAATCCTCTGAAGATAGCGACATATAACCCAGAGTCTAATAATCAATTCCTGTGTTCTGTGCTGTACAATGCAGATGCAGAAATGACCCTTAAACTTTTCTCTGCCAGACCAGTGTTTGCAATTTTTGCACACGTTTAAAAAATCATTTTAGGCCTACAGATTACACAAATCGCCCAAACATTATGTTTTCTGAAAGCAGACACCCTAGAGAATAAAATAGTAGTAGTTCTAATTTTTTCTAGGAAATGCAAAATTTCAGTAAAAACCACATTAACGTGAATGCAATAAATGACTTAAATTTTTGGTAAACTATAAAAGACAAGGTTGCACCGAATAAATAGATACCTAACATGTCAAACCTTAAATTTGTGTGCGCCCATGAAATGGCCCCTATAGGTCATCAGTTTGGTGTTATGCTTCAGTTTACGGAGGAGGTTTTGTGCTAGAAATATTGCTCTCACTCCAATGTGCGCGGCGATATGTAACATGTGTATTGCAATTGATTAAGTGCCCCCGACCCATATGTATGTATATGTTGAGGTTAGGGGTCTCAAAATATTTTTTGGAAGGATTTTATGTGCTTGGGAGTAACTTTATCTTTTTGCAAAAAAAAAAAAAATATATTTTTTTTTTGCTTAGCTTCACATAGGGGACAAAAAGTCCCCAAAGTGAGGGTGTTATGGTGACTGGTTCTCTTTAGTGAGACATGCAGGGTCTAAAAGACTTTACATGTCTCCTCTGGGCTCCACTGAATGTATTGCACCGCAATATATTCCTTCCCCGCTATGCTAGGGGAAAGTGACATGTGACTCGGAAGTGACGTTATACACGCCACTTTCCAGGTCACAACAAGAAGAGGAGGAGAGCTGACATGTGTGTCCTCCCTCCTCTCCACCAGCCATGTCGGTCCCGGGACCCCAGATGGTTTAGCAGAGCCCGAAATACATGGCGGGGGGCATGCACGCGGTGAGCACTGTTACCAGGGGTGTGTGGAAGCACAGCCGCCCGAATGCTGCCACCTAAAAGGCAGGAGTGTGCCTGTCAGTTTTACACACAATCCTGGTGGCTGTAACGACCGGATGGTGTGTAACCCCCCCCCCTCCCCCTCCACTGTCAGGCCTGTGCAATGTACAGACCTGGCAGTGAAAGGGTTAACGTAAACTGTGCCAATTTTTACTTTTTGTCAAAAGCCAAACCCTTATTTCCACCTTTAACTACTCCACTTGGCTGCTGATGTATGCAGAGAGCAGAGGCACTGTCACAGGAAGGGCAGAGGTGTCTTTGACATGCGGGTTGGGATTGCCAGCTTTACGCTGTGTGAGAGACAATATTGGACACCCTGTGTAGCATTTACTCCCTGGAATCCATCTGCCCTTAGCTCAGGCACACAGGCAGGAGGGTGTGCTTAGCTGAGTAACCCTCCCCTCCTAAAGATTCTTGTAAAGTATGATATCATTTGCCTAGGCTAGAAACCAGGAAGTAGCTGAAGAAATGTAAAAAAAAAGTTTAAAACAAGTAAATATGATGTACTTTCCAATCTATTTACTAATGCTAGCAGTATAAGGATTATAAATAGTCATTATGGAATGGGGGAGTGAAGTTCTGCTTTAAGTCTGGAAGTAATGATGAGTAAGTAATGCTGTCTTTCTCCTCAAACCCTTCCTCTACTTTGCTGTTTGACTGCTGCTCATGAGGCATTAAGTTCACTATGTATTCAAATGACCAGAAATGCAACATAGGCACACATCTGGCTCAAATAATATAATTAATAATTTCAATTATTAGGGAGAGTCAAAATGTGAGAAATGCTGAGCACTCTGTAGCCATCTAAGACTGGCCATTACTGGCTCCATCCAATGGGCAATGCTTGGTTGGCTACTTAAGTGTACCCTAAGGAGATAGTAGCCTTGCCTATTCAAGCTCCGAATATTAAAACATATTTTATTTTCTGTAAGTTGACGTGCAAAATGATCAGTCTATGGTGGTGTATTATAAGCAACTAAACTGTGTTTTCCTGTAAAAAGCATATACTTATTTTTACAAGCTTACTTATTGGGGTCAGCAAAGTCACCATCATATCAACTGCCCAATAGTAGGGGTGGGATTGGGATTGGGTGGGGCCTAGCTTGATTTTCACCGTAAAAAGCGATGATTTGGATATCATTTCAGCTGACTTGACTTTCTAGATCTACTAATTTTTATATTCATTTTTAATTAAACTAAAGACAAGAGCATTTATACAGTTGTGTTCAAAATAATAGCAGTGTGTTGAAAAAAGTGAATAAAGCTGAAAATCCTTCTAATAGCTTTTATTTCCATCCACACAAATGCATTGGGAACACGACACATTCTATTCCAAATCACAACATGAAGAAAAATATATCAAACTTGTGTTGTTCCTCTAAAAAAAATGGAAGAAAAGTGAATATTAGACGGTTCATAAAAAAAGTGTTTGTATTCTTTACAAACTCAGATATTCACTATATAAACTGAGAAATGTTTGAAGATTTTGCTTTCCTTTGAATGACTTCATGAATATTTGGTTGTAGTCGCACTGTTTCTGAGAACTGCTGTACATCTGTGTTGCATGGAGTCACCCAACTTCTGGCCCCTGTGATCAGGTATTCCAGCCCAGGATGATTGGACCACATTCCACAGTTCTTCTCTATTTCTTGGTTTTGCCTCAGAAACTGCATTTTTGATGTCACCCCACAAGTTTTCTATTGGGGATTGGGCTGGCCACTCCATAACGTCAATCTTGTTGGTCTGGAACCAAGATGTTGCACGTTTACTGGTGTGTTTGGGGTCGTTGTCTTGTTGGAACACCCATTTCAAGGGCATTTCCTCTTCAGCATAAGGCAGCATGACCTCTTCAAGTATTCTGATGTATTCAAACTGATCCATGATCCCTGGCATGCGATAAATAGGCCCAACACCGTAGTATGAGAAACATCCCCATATCATGATGCTTGCACCACCATGCTTCACTGTCTTCACAGTGTACTGTGGCTGGAATTTAGTG
The DNA here is from genome assembly GCF_062004578.1 of Staurois parvus. Classification (NCBI taxonomy): domain Eukaryota; kingdom Metazoa; phylum Chordata; class Amphibia; order Anura; family Ranidae; genus Staurois; species Staurois parvus. The sequence continues at coordinate 819,752 of NW_028318610.1, read as the reverse complement.
TTTGGGGGTCGTCTGACAAACTGTCTCCGGCCACTAGACCCAAAAAGAACAATCTTACTTTCATCAGTCCACAAAATGTTGGGCCATTTCTCTTTAGGCCAGTCACTGTGCTCTTTGGCAAATTGTAACCTCTTCAGCACGTCTTTTTTCCAACAGTGGGACTTTGCGGGGACTTCTTGCAGATAGCTTGGCTTCACATAGGCGTCTTCTAATTGTAACAGTCCTCACAGGGAACTTTACTCCTTCTTTCATCTTCCTAGAGCTGATTGTTGGCTGAGTCCGCGCCATTTTGGCTATTCTTCTATCCATTCGAATGGTAGTTTTTCACTTTCTTCCACGTCTTTCAGGATTTGGTTGCCATTTTAAAGCATTTGCGATCATTTTAGCTGAGCAGCCGATCATTTTCTGCACTTCTTTATATGTTTTCCCCTCTCCAATCAACTTTTTAATCAAGGTACGCTGTTTTTCTGAACAATGTCTGGAACGACCCATTTTCCTCAGAATTTCAGAGAGAAATGCACTGTAATCAGCATGTACAACATTTGCTGCCTTCCTTCCTTAAATAAGGGCAATAATTGCCACCTGTTTTTCAAAGAATGAATGACCTCACTAATAGAACTCCACGCTGCTATTATTTTGAACACGCCCCTTTCAATGAGTGATTCAATGACACAGAATCAGCAGCATGCATGTCATGACTGTCGGGTCTGTTGGATTTCTATTACTCTACTACACCTGCTAGGAAATTATTTGCCATGTAGAAATATCATTTCTACCAAAAACAGTGATTGATCCGGTTAGTGATGTCTGACTGCTATTATTTTGAACACAACTGTATATATATTCAAATAAATATGTATTACTAAATCCCAGAGTTAGCCATATTCTTTCTGAGAAGTTTACTTTTTCTGCATTCAGCATCACAAAATATGTAGCACTGATAATGACTAAACATTTCTGCAGATTTCACAAAGCAAGTTTCTAACCGGAGAAATAACTGAAGTTTCGGTGGCATTCAACTTCTACTGAGTGACAACAAGAGGAACAGTTTTATGTTCCCTAATACCCTTCCACTGTGCTCAAGCCAAGAAAGTACAGCCATAGTATAAAATAAATAGTAGGGTAAACTAACACTAACACGAACCTTTGCAAACAATAAAAGAAAATATCTTCTAGTTAGTAAGTTGATAGTAAATAGACATGAAGCTATGTACTTGAGAAACATCCCTATTAGACTCTAAGTTCCAAGGAGCAGTGCCACTCTTGTATTCATTTGTATTGTTGCTGTATTGTATTCCTTTATATTGTAAAGTGCTACACAAACTGTTGGATCTATACAAATCCTGTATAATAATAATAATAATGGAGTGTTCATCTTCCATGTTATGTGCTGTACATCCTAGTACAGTTATCCCCATCTGATCACTTTAACTGAAATTGCCCTTAAACGGTATATACTTAAAGGCTAACTCCACCTTTTGGACCATGTTACATGTCACTCCCATTTTACTCCTTCACACAGGGTCACCGCCGGTCCTCCTGTAGGGGACCCAGGCACACAGGAGAGCCCGGGTGGCAGAGGGATCGTAGGGGGGGGGGGGGATTTGATCATAGAAGGATGTCCTGTGTGTCTCTCCATCCAGCAGCTGAAAGCTGGTTTCTCTGCCTCTTGCCGACAGAGACACACAGTGCATCCTTCTGTAACCCCCCCCCCCACACACACACAAACACACACACCACACCGATCCCTTCCTGTCCTGCCCACTTTTGATTCCAGTGTGTGCCCTCTGTTTGCCCAGGCCCCCCACCAGCAGCTGCTGGTTCCCCTCTCCCGCCGTCTGCTGCGGGTACACAGGGGGATGTGTCGGGATCAGGGGCGGACTGACCATTTGAGCACTCGGGCACTGCCCAAGGGCCCTGGGTCAGTAGGGGGCCCCATGAGATGCCCCTGGTACCTTTAATAGGTTTTTTCGGGTGTGGTTTGAGTGTGGGTGAGGACACGGGGGCCCCATGATCCCCTATTGCCCGGGGGCCCCATGAGTTGTCAGTTCGCCCCTGGTCGGGATGAAGAGCAGCAGAAGAATATGTAATTTACCAGTTCATTCCTTCACTAAGTCTATTTCTGAGCTGCTGTGTCCAGTCATAAATGAAGCATAGTAAACTGTGTTTACTATGCTTCAGTTTATGAATGAACTGGAGTCTCTATCTCCTGTTCATTCATCTTCAGTACAGCTGAGGCTACAGAGAAAGGAACCGAAGAATCTATGTCCTCAATTCCTTTTTTTCTCAAAAAGTGAGATAACTCACCCATGCCCCCCTAACAGCAATGTAAATTTTTTTTTTTTAAAAGGTTAAATATTTTTAAAATTTGTAAAAATATTTTTTTTAAAAAATTGTGAATTTTTTTTTTAAAAGTTGTAAAAAAAAAATTGAAAAAAATTAGGGGTTCATTCACATAGGTTCTCTGGCCCACAGTGTGAATGAGCTGGCTGTTTGTGCAGCTGGAGCTGCCTGTCACTCTATGAGGATGCAGCGGCTGTATGAACACAGCCGCGGGTCCTAAACTGATAAGGGTGCAGGTGTGGGTGAGTGACCCCAAATACACACTGTCTGTGATTGGGGCCCTACACCTGTCACATTAGGACCTGCAGATGTGTTTGTACAGCTGCTGCATCCCCTCAGTGTAATATGGGCTTCCTGCACACTGCTCCAGCCACGTAAAAATAAAAAAAAACACTGATTCACACTGTACAGGCCACAGCACCTATGTGAATGAGCCCCAATACCTCATTTACACAAGAAACTTTATTATTAACTCAATTCAGTTTTATCTTTTAGATTTACAGTTGCAAGAAAAAGTATGTGAACCCCTTGGGATTACGTGGAGCTTTGCATGAATTGGGCATAAAATTTAAATGCACTATGAATGTTTACATGTTATGTGCAATTAAACCATGGCAACATCTAATGTTTGTGTAGTATTATGTTCAGCAGACTGTGTTCTTCTATTGTTGTGACTTAGATGATGTTCAGAGCACATTTTATGCCCAATTCATGCAAAACTCCACGTAATCCCAAGGGGTTCACATACTTTTTCTTGCAACTGTAGCAGGAATGTTGTACCTTATGCTTGTGTCTGCTAATATTAATTTTAGTGTATTTTTAGTGAAAATACCATTTTGATATTTTCGGGAAGGGGGGGTGGGGTGTGCCTGTCATTTAGGCTGTACGGGGACCCCAGATTTCTAACAGCAGCCCTACCTTTACAGCCACTGTTTGAAATCTGTGCAGCTGTTCAGGGCACACTCGCACAGATGTGTTAATCATTCACAGAGATTTGTGAATGACAGAACTAAAAGTCCCATCTGTTACTATGGAAGATAGACTTGTAGTCCACTACAAAACACAAGTGTGGTGATCACCGCAATTGTACAACATTAACACTTCCTCCAGCTTGCCGATTGAAAGTCCATACCTCAGTACGGATGTAGAACTGGAGGAAGATTCTTCAGGAGCACTGCACCCTCAATCCACTGATGGTGGTTGCAATGATTTGCAGGCTGGTTTGCAAAAAAATAATATATGCACATTTGCTTAGCTACAAATATATACAGGTGCATCTTAATAAATTATAATATCATCGAAAAGTTAATCTATTTCATTAATTAAATTCAAAAAGTGAAACTCGTATATTATATAGATTCATTACACACAGAGTGATATATTTCAAGCATTTCCTTCTTTTAATTTTGATGATTATGGCTTACAGCTAGTGAAAACCCAAAATTCAGTAACTCGGAAAATTAGAATATTACATCAGATCAATAAAAAAAGGATTTTTAATACAGAAATGTTGGCTTAGTGAAATGTATGTCCATGTACAGTATAGTATGCACTCAATACTTGGTCGGGGTTTCTTTTGCATGAATTACTGCATCAATGTGGTGTGGCATGGAGGCGATCAGCCTGTAGCACTGCTGAGGTGTTATGGAAGCCCAGGTTGCTTTTATAGAGGCCTTCAGCTTGTCTGCATTGTTGGGTTTGGTGTCTCTCATCTTCCCCTTGACAATACCCCACAGATTCTCTATGGCAGCGGTTCTCAACCTGGGGGTCGCGACCCCTTTGGGGGCCGAACGACCATTTCCCAGGGGTCGCCTAAGACCATCGGAAAACACATATTTCCGATGGTCTTAGGAACCGAGACACCGCTCCTGTCTCCGGCGATGTGTGGGCGGGATGATATGCTGCCCCTGTCACCGCCTCCTCGCCGCTGATTGGCCACCGGAACTGTAGCTCAGGAGAGGCACACAGGCGGCCAATCACCGGCGAGAAGGTGGAGCTTGGAGAGGAGGAGCCGAGCGGCAGCGTGTGGAGATCGAAGAAGATCGAGGGAGCTGCAGGAACGAGTGAAGAGAGAGGCCAGAGAAGGAAGACAGCTGACAGGTAAGTGCAAATTTTGCTGCTGCAGCCAGGTATGCAGGCTGTAGATGGGAGAGGGAGAGAGCGAGCCCAGGCTGGAGCAGGAGTCAGCAAGGTAAGTATCATTGGTGTCAGTGGGAGGGATAGTGCCCCATCATTTGTGTCACTAATACCAACAATGGGGCACTATTCCTCCCCCCACTGACACCAACGATGGTGCACTATTCCTCCCACTCATACCAATGATGGGGCACTATTCCTCCCACTGATACCAATGATGGGGCACTATTCCTCCCACTCATACCAATGATGGGGCACTATTCCTCCCACTCATACCAATGATGGGGCACTATTCCTCCCACTCATACCAATGATGGGGCACTATTCCTTCCACTGACACCAATGATGGGGCACTATTCCTCCCACTGATACCAATGATGGGGCACTATTCCTCCCACTGACACCAATGATGGGGCACTATTCCTCCCACTGATACCAATGATGGGGTACTATTCCTCCCACTCATACCAATGATGGGGCACTATTCCTCCCACTCATACCAATGATGGGGCACTATTCCCCCCACTGATACCAATGATGGGGCACTATTCCCCCCACTGACACCAATGATGGGACACTATTCCTCCCACTGACACCAATGATGGGACACTATTCCTCCCACTGATGCCAATGATGGGACACTATTCCTCCCACTGACGCCAATGATGGGACACTATTCCTCCCACTGACGCCAATGATGGGGCACTATTCCTCCCACTGACGCCAATGATGAGGCACTATTCCTCCCACTGACGCCATTGATGAGGCACTATTCCTCCCACTGACGCCAATGATTGGGCACTATTCCTCCCACTGACGCCAATGATTGGGCACTATTCCTCCCACTGACACCAATGATGGAGCACTATTCCTCCCACTGACACCAATGATGGAGCACTATTCCTCCCACTGACACCAATGATGGGGCACTATTCCTCCCACTGACACCAATGATGGGGCACTATTCCTCCCACTGACACCAATGATGGGACACTATTCCTCCCACTGACACCAATGATGGGGCACTATTCCTCCCACTGATACCAACGATGGGACACTATTCATCCCACTGACACCAATGATGGGGCACTATTCCTCCCACTGACATCAGTGATGGGGCGCTAGTCCTCCCACTGCAAAATTACAGTTATGAAGTAGCAACGAAAATAATTTTATGGTTGGGGGTCACCACAACATGAGGAACTGTATTAAGGGGTCGCGGCATTAGAAAGGTTGAGAACCACTGCTCTATGGGGTTTAGGTCAGGCGAGTTTGTTGGCCAATCAAGCACAGTGACTCCATGATCGTTAAAAAGGTATCGGTACTTTTGGCAGTGTGGGCAGGTGCCAAGTCTTGCTGGAAAATGAAAACGGCATCTCCATAAAGCTGGTCAGCAGAGGAAAGCATGACGTACTCTAGAATTTCCTGGTAGAGGGCTGCGCTTAGTTTGGACTTGATAAAATAAAGTGGAGCAGCACCAGCAGGTAACATGGCTCCCCAAATCATCACTGATTATGGAAACTTCACAGTGAACCCAGTGGCGGACTGACCATTTGGAAACTCGGGCGCTGCCCGAGGGCCCGGAGTCAGTAAGGGGCCCCATGAGATGCCCCTGGTACCTTTTTCATAGGCTTTTTTGAGTTTGGGCAAGCACACAGGGGCCCCATGATCCCCTATTGCCCGGGGGCCCCATGAGTTGTCAGTCTGCCCCTGAGTGGACCTCATGCAACTTGGATTATGTGCCTCTCCACTCTTTCTCAAGACTCTGGGACCTTGATTTCCAAATGAAATGCAAAATTTACTTTCATCCGAAAAGGGGACTTTGGACCACTGACTAACAGTCCAGTCCTTTTTCTCCTTAGCCCAGGTAAGACACTTCTGATGTTGTCTCTGTTTCAGGAGTGGCTTGACACAAGGAATGCGACAGTTGTAGCCCATGTCCTGGATACGTCTGTGTGTGGTGGCTCTTGAAGCACCAACACCAGTCATAGTCCACTCCTTGTGAATCTCCCTCAAATTCTTGAATGGCATTTGCTTCACAATCCTCTCAAGGCTGTGGGTATCCCTGTTATCCCTGTTACTTGTGCACCTTTTTCTACCACGGTTTTTCCTTCCACTCAACTTTGCATAAATTTGCTTGGATACAGCACTCTTTGAACAGACAGCTTCTTTAGCAATGACATTTTGTGACTTACCCTCCTTCTAGAGGGTGTCAATGACTGTCTTCTGGACAACTGCCAAGTTAGCAGTCTTCTCCATGATTGTGTAACTTACTGAACCAGACTGAGAGACCATTTAAAGGCTCAGGAAACCTTTATAGGTGTTTTGAGTTAACCTCCCTAGCGGTCTGATTATGTCAGTATTTCTGTACTTAAAGCGCTACATTTTTTTGCATGGAAATATGTAGTTTTTTTATTGTAGGCCTGTCATTTTTAGGAATAACTCACTGAAATCTGTCCGAACAAGAGTCTAGTAAACATCCCGGGTAGGATAAAATTTGAAACACGAAATCATAAATTATAATTTAATAAATAATCATAAAAAGTAATAATATAATAATAATAAATTTAATTCAATAATATAATCAAACCAAAAACACTGAAATGTGAAATATAGCGCCAAGTTCGCACATCGCTGAGCAAAGTAGCAAAATTGTTTTCAGTGTCTGATGAGGAATTTCCCCCACAAATCATTATCACTCACTTCTGCAAGTGGTTCTGATTTACTATCGCTGTTCACTAGCTGGTCTAAAACCGATTTTGACCTAAAGTGACGCTTTTTGGACGCCATGGACATTTCTCAGTTTCCAGGCAGTAAGAACAGTAAAAATGCAGGCAGGGCGCCGGACAAAGCACTCGGGACAATATGTATGTGAAATGGTTTGATACAAGAATGTTATACTATGTGATTTTAGTGTATTTAGTGAATGGCACTTTTTGTCATTTTCAAATTTCCCGCCGTTCCGTCCCCCGTACGTCCTGACGCTCGCAGGGGACGGAACCCAGAAGACAGATGCCGGCATCCGCCAGAGGACATTGCTGGGGACACTGCAGGAGGGACGTCGCGGGAGCGCAGGACAAGGTAAGTGATCGAGGGATCCCGGAGCAGCGCCACATGGTAAGCCCGAGTGTAGCTCAGGGGGGGGTTACCGCTTTTGGTACTGAAACTTTACCCCGAGCTACACTCGGGAATACCGCCAGGGAGGTTAAAGTGTTGCTAAACCCAGGACCCTGCATTCACTATATCTGATCTCTCACAGTACACAGAACATGGAAGTGAAATTATTTTAGAAAATATAAACTGCTAAATACCATTTATCATCAGCAGTTAGAACAGTCTTGTGACTTCTATCAGTGTCCAGCACAGCACATGTTAAAGCTTGTAGGAGGAGTTTTCATTCTGCTCTTGGAGGATGCAGAACCCCTGACCTCTGTTTGATTGGCCCTGTGCTGATCATATGCACTCTCCCAAGAAACAAAATAAAATCTCTCTAGCAATACACACCAAACCCAGCATGTGCAGAGTGACTCTACACGATACATCTTATCAGGAGATAAGAGGGGGACAATGGAAGGAGGGGAAGATCAGAGAAGTCAGGATCAAACACCCTTTTTACACAATGCAGAGGATTAACCCCTTAGGTTCCACGATGAGTATAACAAGCATGCTTTACTGCATCTACAGACTGATTTTACTGTTGTGGGTTTAGTAACACTTTAATTAGCTGATTAGAGTGTGACACCGGGGGGGGGGGGGGGGGGGTTATTTACTAAAGCTGGAGAGTCCAAAATCAGACTCCCTTCTGCATAGAAACCAATCAGCTTCTAACCTCAGCTTGTTCAATGAAGCTTTGGCAATGAGACCTGGAAGCTGACTGGTTTCTATGCAGAAGTGAGTCTGATTTTGCACTTTCCAGCTTTAGTAAATAACCCCCATGAGTCTACAATATTGAACTTTTTCACAATATTATAATTTTCTGAGATCCTGAATTTTGGGGTTTCACTAGCTGTAAGCCATAATCATCAAAATTAAAATAAATGCCTAAAATATATCACTCTGTGTTATGAATCTTTCACTTTTTGAATTGACTTAATGAAATAAATTAAGTTTTTGATGATATTCTAATTAATGAGATACACCTGTATGCATTTATTATTTTTTGTAAAAGGTAGACTTAGCCTTTAGGTAAAAATACAATGAATAAAAAGAAGGCTTTTTGTATTTACTGATAAAATCAATTACATTCTTGTGAATTGAAAAGAGATCTGGCAGATCTCTGAGGAAAATCTTCCCAACAGGGACACACACAGCAATAAAAACCTGACAGAGGCTCTAAATCTTTCGAATTTACTAAAAACACATTTGGCTGGAATTATACTTTAAGCGAATGAACTTACCTGTGTAAAGGCTGTTTTGTAGGCCCATGCTTTGCAGGTAATTGTGGCATCTCTCCTTATGTTCTTCCAAAGAGCTGCGTTGTTTGTAACTGCGGCCACAATATCCACACTTATGTGGTTTACCTACTACAAGAAAATGGATTATGTTTAGTGTTCAAATGAAAATCTTAGAAAACACACAATGTAAACCTGAATTAAAGGTTGTGCTATCTGCTTGTTAAAGCCTACGTTTAGTCATCAAAACAGGGAACTTTTCTTACAACGTGATGTGTCCCTTTGTCCCTTGTGCTGATTTAGTCAAAACCTCCAATTGCCCCTACACACCCCCCCCCTCCCACATCCACCCCTATCGTAATCTTCTAGTACTGTGGGATTTAATAGAGCAGAGGGTCTTGTACTTATCAAGACTGCAGACTATGCACTCCCTTTCTTTCCCACTCTTCCTTTGAGGAGGCGAATCTTTCATTCATCCACCCTTCCTCCATTCATAGATTGTTTTTCATTCATAGTAGCTATTATACAGCTTCTATTAACCTCCCTGGCGGTATGATTCTTTCCGATTTTTTGTGCTGAAAGCGGTACCATTTTTTTGCATGGAAATATGTAGTTTTTTATTGTAGGCTGTAATTTTTAGGAATAACTCACTGAAATCTGTCCGAACAAGAGTCTAGTAAACATCCCGGGTAGGATAAAACTTGAAACACGGAATCATAAATTATAATTTAATAAATAATCATAAAAAATAATAATATAATATTAAATTTAATTCAATAATATAATCAAACCAAAAACACTGAAATTTGAAATATAGCGCCAAGTTCGCACATCGCTGAGCAAAGTCGCAAAATCGTGTTCAGTGTCTGATGACGAATTTCCCCCACGAATCATTATCACTCAATTCTGCAAGTGGTTCTGATTTACTATCGCTGCTCTAAAACCGCTTTTGACGTAAAGGGACGCTTTTTGGACGCCATGGACTTTTCTAAGTTACCAGGCAGAAAGAACAGTCAAAATGCAGGCAGGGCGCAGGACAAAGCAGTAGGGACAAAATGTATGTGAAATGCATTGAAACAGCAAGGACAGCAAAAATGACATTTTTTAAAAATGTCAAATTTCCCGCCGATTCCGGCGCCCGTACGTCCCGACGTCACAGGGACCGGTACACGGAAGCCGGATGCCGGCATCGGCCGGAGGAGATGGCCGGGGACGCTGCAGGGGACACATCGCGGGAGCGCAGGACAAGGTAAGTGTTGCAGGGACCCCCAGAGCAGCGCCGCATGGTAAGCCCGAGTGTAGCTCGGGGTTACCGCTTTTGGTATAGAAATTTTACCCCGAGCTACACTCGGGAAAACTGCTAAGGAGGTTAATGTAGGAGGGATGTGGAAAGGGCAGACATAGTCGGCACTCTGGATGATTGCCTATGACAGGTCCCTCAGCTCTATTAAGCCCCACAGCACCAGAAGTTTACAGCAGTAGGGGTAGGGGGGATCAGAGAATGGAGGATTTCAGCTAAATCTGCAGCCATCAGCACAAGGGATACATTGCACTGACTGTAAGTAGTGTCCCATGTGCTTAGTTTTTAAAACCATTATAGCTAAATGTATGCATTAAGAATATGTAAAAGGCGCATTTAAGTGATATGTGCCCAACAGACGTGATCATTATCTGAACTTCAGGGTTAAAGGACCAGTAGGCATAGAGAAGGGTTGAATTTGTGTTATTAAAAATTCCCTTCACAAAAGACCTAATCACCTGAATGTGTCCTGAGATGGCCAGTGAGTGCATCTCTACGCCTGCATGCATAGTTACACAAGTGACACTTAAAGGGCTTTTCACCAGAATGTAATTTGATGTGTCGCAGAAGATTGCCTTTCTGGGTAAAGGAGGCACCACATTGGTTGCACTGGAAAGGACGTTCCCCTGAAAAAGAAAAAAAACACATAAGACAATTACAACATTAGAAAATTCTAAATACAAATATATAAAATGATCAGTCTCTTATTCATCTAACTCTTTATGTGCGTACTTACGTGAGGACAAAAATGTAACACAGAAACAAGTAGAAGACTTCAGCAAGAAAGTTGTTTTCTCACTAGCACTGTATGACTTCCGTCGTCTGCAGGTTTGATAGAACATGAGGCTTTTAGACTAGACCTGCCAGTTCCTTAACGCTTCACTGGCTGGGTCAATTTGATCTGAAAATCTAATTTTTTTTTCTAAATCAGAATGGCACATCACAATGCAAATTCAACCTCATTTAAATAAAGTGACTGCAACATTTTTTGTGTTGAAGAGCCACTCTTCCTGATCAGCAGTTTTGGAATAAACCAATATCCAATTTTGTATGTTGTGGCATTTGGTGTGTGTGTTTTTTTTAATGTAGCTTTTTTTCAAAGGGTCTTTAAAATATGCTACCGAGGCAGCAAAAATAAAAAGGGAACTCATTAAAAATGCATTTCAGGATCACAAGTTCATTTCAGCGTTACACTCTTATATTTAAATGAAAGGCACTTCATTATAGCAGTTATAATAACTTCTTTTCATTTACATTTTCCCATGTATTTTCCCTTTCAATTTCTTCTCCATTACCTGTCTGTCCCTAAGCCGCCAAATCAGGGAGGAGAATGAGGGGGTGAAATAAAAATGAGCAGGCAACACTATGCTGAGGGACATTATCCATTATCCTTGCAGGATATTATCATGGGGTTTTGAATTAATAGTCTCAAGGGCTCACAAAACTCATAGCCCGTGACTGTATGTTTAGAAAAAGTGAAAAGAAGTCCCAAGGTGTATCGGCTGAGGGCTAACTCCAATACAATGCTTCTGCTGGAAGTCCTATAATTGTAGACCACATCAAGTACAGATAAGAAAGCTTAGCTAAGATAAAGGTGCAACTGCATATATAACCTTTCTGTCAACTGACATTTTTATAGTGTGAAGACTCCACAATAATTCATTGACTACGCAACCCTTACTGCCATCTTTAATCAAGTAACGCAGTCAATGAAGTAACACACAGCACTCAATCAGGTTCCGGTTTCCTCTGTGAAAATTTCATTCTGGCTATTGACTACAGGCTACTACACTCAAATACACATTAGTAAAAAGGGAAACATTCGCTTAGTATCAACACTTGTAATTTGTCTCAGAACCAACGCAAGGTTCCATTCACTAGTACCTTATGAAAGTGATTCTACAGTTTCATTATAGAAAAAAAATGTCATACTTACCTGCTATGTGCAAAACCATCGCTCCCCGATCCTCTTGTTCTCAGGTCCCCTGCTGGCGCTCCTGGCTTCTCCCTCTTGACCAGTGCCCCAATTAACAAGCCACTTGCTATGGGAGCACCGGTGTTTTCTCACTCTCAAACTGTCAGGGCAGGGCTGTGGAACGGACAGGTAGGCCTAGTGGCAGGGTAACGCACTGGCTGACGACAACCACCACCAACAGACTGAAGTCCCTCAGGGCGCGGAGTCTAAGTCCCAGGCTGCCCTTCACCAGGGCCCCTGATGGTGGGGATGGACTTGACGCAGCCAGGAACCAGGTCGCGGCCCCCGAGACACCCCGGCTGCGGTAATGGCTGCCGCCAATGGCGTGTAGCTGGTAAGAATGACAATAGCGTAGTCAGGCAGGCCGGGTCGACAACAACGGGACAAAATGGTACAGAACAGTAGACAGAGAATCACAGGTCACGGGCCGGGTTCAGCAACGGAAGGTCAGATCGAAGGAAAACACAGAGAATGGTCTAGTCACAAGCCGAGTCAGATACCAGAAGAGTCACGAGAGTATACACAGAGCTGTAGCAAGACAAAGACACAAGTGCAAAGAGCATGTGCGGATCACAGGCTTATATGTACTCAGCCACACCCCTCTGGGGGATGGACCTCAGAGACCTGAAGGCATAAAAGATTCCCACCATGCTCAGCAGAAATCCAAGATGGATGCCAGCACATGGAGTAACATAACCTCTGGGAAAAGGTAGGACCTTGACACAAACCCTGCTCTATGTGTCCAGGAGCCCCATCCCTGCTCTCTCCTCATTGGCGCACTGGCTGCGATTGACAGCAGTAGGAGCCAATGGCTCCAGCTGCTGTGTCTCAGTCAATGAGGAGAGAGAGATCCAGGACAGCCAAGGTTCCCATGCACATCGCTGGATCAAAAGGGGACTCAGGGGAGTATAAGGGAGGGGTTGTGGGGAAGAAGCACACAGAAGGTTTTTTTTATTTTCATGCATAGAATGCACGAAGGTAAGCAACCTTCAGCCCTTACAACCATATTAAAGTTGAACTCCAGACAAACAGGTTAAAAAACATATATGGGATTTTTATATCTGCCCATCCAGTCTTGAGATTTAAAGTGTTACTAAACCCAGCAAATATAAACTGCTAAATACCTTTTCTCATCAACAGTTAGAACAGTCTTGTGACTTCTATCAGTGCCCAGCTGAGCACAGGTTAAAGCTTGTAGGAGGAGTTTTCATTCTGCCCTATGGGACTGCATAACCCCTGACCCTCTATCTGGATAGTTCTGATTGGCCCTGTGCTGATCACCTGCACCCTCCCCCAAAAAAGAAAAAAAATCTCTAGCAGTACACACCAAACTGAGCATCTGCAGAGTGTCTCCGAAGCTGTGTTCTATCAGGAGATGAAATGGGGAACGTGGAAGAAGGGGAGGATCAGAGAAGACAGGATCAAACATCCTTTTTACACAATGCAGAGGATTAACCCCTTAAGTTCCCCAGTGAGTATAACAAGCATGCTTTACAGCGTATACAGACTGATTTTACTATTATGGGTTTAGTAACACTTTCAGTAGTTCTGTCACACAGCACAGCTAGGAGGATGACACCACTTTTTCTGGTACACTGTGGTTTCATATTCCTACCCCCAGTAAGATTACCATTCAGTGACAGATCAGCAGAAGAGGGGTGAGCTTAACCTTCTGCCTCCTATCATCATGCCCCTTGTCATAACATTTGCTTGCAGAACATGTGATTGACTCATAGTACGTCTCTTCCCTTTCCTCCACTGTCTGCATGTTGCTATACATTGGATTGTGAGAGGCTGACACCAAGTCAGGTACTTGCAATAGTTGCACTGAAAAAAATTGTGCATTAATGAATACATTTGCACATTAATGTGCATCTTTTATATCTGACTATATACTGAATAATAATTTGTAATAACGTACTAGTATTGAAACGTGGCAAATTAATGCATAAGATTCTCAATAGATTTATTTTTTACTCCTAAAGGTCTGATTGGACAAGATGAAGAGGTGGGTCAGTGATGTCATGCTTTACACCTTATCCAGTCAAAAAATGCTCTGCATTTATTTAGAAAAGAAAGAAACGGCTGGACGGATCGGAACAACAGCCTTGTTACTATTTAAGGCATATGTATCTGAATACAAGATCCAATTCAGTCCGCAGAACTCTGCCTCCGCAAAATAACTATGATGGATATTTAAAATGCATGTTAACCAGCAAGGGTTACAATCTCTACAGCTGCAACATCTACACTCTGAACTCCAACTATTATTCATGGATGATTGATGGACTTATACTGTTTTTTAGACACTATAGAGCACATAACCCATTGCTAATATCTAGATGACATGTTATTACCATTGACTTACTTGGAGAGATTCATTGTCGTTATTGCACATTTGATCCCCCAATTGGGAACTTTCATTGTCTGCTGTCTATATACCTCATTGTTATTTAACCACTTCCTGTCCGGACACTTTCACCCCCTTCCAGTCCGGACACTTTTACCCCCTTCCTGTCCAGGGCAATTTTCAGCTTTCAGCGCTATCACACTTTGAATGACAATTGCGCGGTCATGCAACACTGTACCCATATGAATTTTTTACCATTTTTTTGAGACAGATAAAGCTTTATTTTGGTGGTATTTATTCACCGCTGGGATTTTTATTTTTTTTTGCTATGTAAATGAAAAAGTCCAAAAATTTTGAAAAAAAGTGTTTTTCTTATAAAATTTTGCAAATAAATAATCTTTCATCATAAATCTTGGCCAAAATGTATTCCGTTATATTTTTAGTAAAAAAAAATAAGCCAAATTAGTTTATAACCAAAAATTCCATTTCCATTTTTATTTTATTTTTTTAGATTTTTTTTTTTTTTTTTTTTTTTTTTTTACATACTGTCACCCTAGCAGTACAGTGTCACCATGGTGACACTGTACTACTTGTGGGGGATGATGAAGATTTTTTTTTTTTTTTTTACAGTGATTGCTTTTGCACCCATATAGGATGTAAAAGCAATCATTTCTCTTTCTCTGTGTCTGCATTCTTGCAGCCATTGAGAATTACTGAGTGAGCTGTGATTGGTCACAGCTTGTCACATGGTACAAGGCTGTTGTGAATAGCCTTGTACCATGTGACCTCTGTGATCATTCACAGATTTCACACATAGTAAGCAATGATGTCACAAGTGACATCTTGCTTACTACTTTGCATGTGATCACTGATTGGCCAAGCAGTGATCACATGATCGGGACCTCCCGTCCCGTCCGACAATCAGTATTTCACTGTGTCCGGAGGACACAGCGGGCACCAAATTGCGGTGCTGCACGCTCCCAGGGAGCGCGCACAGCTAGAAATGGCGGGTGCCGTTTATGAACAGCAGCGCGCCCCTGGAGTGCCACCGTCCTGCCGTTTATAAACAGCAGGCGGACGGCAAGTGGTTAATAGATATCATTGGCGCTACACAATCCAGATTGTTTTGTGTTTATATGGTGTTTTAAGGTGGTTGTGTAAGATTTTCACTTTTTTTATCAAGAAATCGATAAAGTATTGTTTTATCACGCGAGCTACTCTGCTTGGGTGAGTTATTACCTCCTTTAGTAGCCTGCTCTTTGCAGCTGCTTTTTGTTTCTTTGTGGTATATACATAGACTAAGAGCAGAAAAGGAAAGCAAGTAGCCACTTGGGATAAAACAGCCCCATAAATTGGTAGTAATTTTTTAGTATTTTAAACAATAATAGTGTATTAATTCCACAAGTTTTAGTAATAACTCCAAGTATCCTGGTTGCAATTCACATATAAATACATCAGTTGTTCATATAGTGAACTCGGTGTAGAGTTATTCACCCTGAGGTCATCACAGAGGACAAGGGGGCGCTCTTTACGTCTGGAGGAAAAGAAATGTAATCTCCAAACACGGAAAGGTTTCTTCACAGTGAAAGCTGTGAAAATATGGAATAGACTCCCTCAAGAGTTGGTTCTGGCCAGCTCAGTGGATTGTTTAAAAAAAGTCCTGGATTCTTTCTTGGATACACAGAATATAACTGGATACTAACATTTATAGGTAAAGTTGATCCAGGGAATATCGAATTGCCTTTCGGGGATCAGGAAGGAATTTTTTTCCCTGCAGGAGCAAATTTTATCATGCTTTGCTAGTTTTTTTGCCTTCCTCTGGATCAACTGTGGGTGTAGGATCATAACTTTTTTTTTATGGTTGAACTGGATGGACTTTTGTCTTTTTTCAGCCAGACTAACTATGTAACGATGTAATTCATATAAAAATATAAGCCTTTCTTTGATGTAGTGTAGCTGGCATACTAGTACTTACTGAGACATTTTCATGAAAAAATAAAAAGTTAAAACTGCCTTCTGGGCAATGCAATTAGGGCAGCACAGTAATGTATATTTAGGTGCTAGCCACTTCCTGACGTTTTCTGCATGCTGACATCACGGTGCCTTCCAACACTTGATTACTGGAAGAGTGAAGGATGGATCATATATTCACAGATGATTTAAGGTCTAGAACAGCAATGGGCAAACTACGGCCCTCGGGCCGTATACGGCCCGGTGGACCTTTTAATCCAGCCCGCGGAGCGTGATACTGTCAGGATGGCTGTCAGGATGTGTGTAGGCGGGGCAGCGTGACGAACGTGAGGGGAGCTAGGCTCCTCTCACAGTCCGCCCTGAAGACCGGTGTAGCATGAAAATCTGTCTCCTATGAGGATCTGTCCCCCTCGACATATCTGCGCATGTGCCGGAGATCGCCGATCGGCTGCTAGTGCCTGAAACTGGCACATGCGCAGATACGTCGAGGGGGACAGATCCTCATAGGAGACAGATTTTCATGCTACAACGGAACGACGCGGGAACACGGCGAGAGGAACGCACGGAGCAAAGGTAAGTGAATTGACACAGGGGGGACTTGGGGACTTAATATGGGGGATGAATTACTATAGAGGGGGTGAATTACTATAGGGGGGATGAATTACTATAGGGGGGATTAATTACTATATGGGGGATGAATTACTATATGGGGGATGAATTACTGGGGGGGATGAATTACTATGGGGGATGAATTACTATGGGGGATGAATTACTATGGGGAATGAATTACTATAGGGGGGATGAATTACTATAGGGGGGGTGAATTACTATAGGGGGGGTGAATTACTATATGGGGGATGAATTACTATATGGGGGATGAATTACTATAGGGGGGATGAATTACTATATAGGGGATGAATTACTATGGGGGATTAATTACTATAGGGGGGATGAATTACTATATGGGGGGTGAATTACTATATGGGGGATGAATTACTATATGGGGGATGAATTACTATGGGGAATAAATTACTATATGGGGGATGAATTACTATGGGGGATGAATTACTATATGGGGGATGAATTACTATATGGGGGATGAATTACTATGGGGGATGAATTACTATATGGGGGATGAATTACTATGGGGGATGAATTACCATGGGGGATGAATTACTATATGGGGGATGAATTACTATGGGGGATGAATTACTATATGGGGGATGAATTACTATGGGGGATGAATTACTATATGGGGATGAATTACTATGCTTACTATGGGGGAATATTACTATACTTACTATGGATGACACATACACATCATTCATCTACTCTTGGTCCGGCCCCCGGGTCCAATATATGAACCCATTGCGGCCCTCAAGTCAAAAAGTTTGCCCACCCCTGGTCTAGAAAATATTCTTATCTCAGTGAGCCATCCTTCACTGAGGTTTGTGACAGAACTGTGTTGAAATCCATATCTCTGAGCTGTAAATGTATGAGTTGTAATAATACTGTACTTATGTACTATACAGAAAATGCAGGAAGCTCGTTCCATAAAGGGAAGCTGATTTCTAACTGGGTAAAATGGAGAGATAACACAGAAGATAACGATGTGGAATCACTCAATCTCGATGAATCAGAACGACTGGCCATATAATATCTTATCTTTTTTCGATCAGCCTGCAGCCAACAGTGCGAATGGACAAATTCCCCTGCTGGGCTATTGTATTCTGATAGCTATCCGCGACTGCTAGAATACCTGAACAGGAGTGGCATCTGAGTGCCAACAATTGTTTCCAACTGGCAATTTTTCAATTGAAGGAAGCAAGACAGGAGTGGGCCAACAAGGCCACCCAGTAAGTGAAATTTGGCCAGCTAATTAGAAACTAGCCAAAATTCAAACAGTAAACAAAACCCCAATATGGGGCACAGCGCTGTGAAATGTGATTTTTTTTTTACAGCACTCTATGCAACCGTATTGGAGTTTTGTGCACTTATCTTGAAACACTTTTTTTTTTTTTAATTTAAATATTTATTAATTTTTCACAGTAATTACAAACACTTTCATCATATTCACAATAAATATACATAACTATTTCTTATTACCTTTCTTTTCCCTCTTAACACATATCCCTCTCCCCCCACCACCCACTCCGCATTCTTTCCCGATCTCTCTTCTATAGCAAGTGTATCCTACCCTTCCACCCTCTCTATATCCTTCTACATTTCACTTTTTTGCGTTTACTCCAGATTTTTCCCATTTCGCATAGTATATCTCCATCTTATCTTCCTGCAAATAGAAGAACTTCTCCATTTTACTAATCCAGTTTATTCTTTCTATCCAATCCTCCTCTTTCGGTACTTCTGTTTTTCTCCAATACTTAGGGATCAAACTTTTTGCGGCATTTAGATAATACCCTAAACCTAAATTCCTATATTTGCTAACTGACATCTCTGAACTATGTAGCAGACAAATCCCTGGGTCTAACCCAATATTTATCTCAGTTATGACCTCAATTAAATGTACTATTGTTTCCAGAATACCTGAATTTTTGGACATTCCCTCCAGATGTGATACACTGTCCCCACTTCTCCACACCCTCGCCAACACCACAGTGACTTCTCTCCACATATCTTATTTATCTTGAAACACTTTTTGTGTCTTGTGGCAGGAGCAGTCTTTGGGTATCATAAAAAAAAGAGCAGGAGGTTTTGAAAATGTAACCTGTGTATGGCCAGCTCTGATTCTGTAGGTACAGGTTCCTAGTAATAGTTATTGTAATGTTTTTGTATATCTTACAGTGTGTAAACCCCTAAAACATATTTTAAAAACTAGTTTGGAATTTCAGTCCTTAACCACTTCCCGACCGGCCGTTGTATATAAACGGCCGGACGGTGGCACTGCAGGGTTGGGTGGCCGTTTACAAACGGCCTCCCCGCACCCTGCTTGTGCGTGCTCCCCGGGAGCGCACAGCACCGCGATCCGGTGCCCGCTGTGTCCTCCGGACACAGTGAAACACTGATCGTCGGACGGGACCTCTATACGAGGTCCCGATCATGTGATCACTGATTGGCCAATCAGTGATCACATGCAAAGTAGTAAGCAAGATGTCACTTGCGACATCATTGCTTACTACCTGTGAAATCTGTGAATGATCACAGAGGTCACATGGTACAAGGATATTCACAACAGCCTTGTACCATGTGACAAAGCTGTGACCAATCACAGCTCAGTCAGTAGTTCTCAACGGCTGCAAGAATGCGGACAGAGAGAAAGAGAAATTATTGCTTTTACATCCTATATGGGTGTTAAAGCAATCAGTGTAAAAAAAAAAAAATCTTCATCACCCCCCACAAGTAGTATAGTGTCACCATGGTGACACTGTACTGCTAGGGTGACAGTATGTAAAAAATAAATAAATAATAAAATAAATAGTGATATAAAAAAAAATAAAAATGTAAAAAAAAATTATAATTTTTGGTTATAAACTAATTTGGGTAATTTTTTTTTTTTACTAAAAAGATAACGGAATACATTTTGGCCAAGATTTATGATGAAATATTATTTATTTGCAAAATTTTATAAGAAAAACACTTTTTTTTTAATTTTTGGACATTTTCATTTACATAGTAAAACAAATAAAAATCCCAGTAGTCAATAAATACCACCAAAATAAAGTTTTATCTGTCTCAAAAAAATGGTAAAAAATTCATATGGGTACAGTGTTGCATGACCGCGCAATTGTGATTCAAAGTGTGATAACGCTGACAGCTGAAAATTGCCCTGGTCAGGAAGGGGGTAAAAGTGTCCGGACTGGAAGTGGTTAAATATATGGTAGGTCATTATCCTGTAAGCAATTTTGGATATTTGCTTTCAACATATCCAATATTTTGTTCCTTTAAAAAATAAAGTATGTTACTTTAAAAAAGAGAACTGTTGTCTGATAAAGAGTGTAGACAGCAGTGATACAATGCAGGCTTCTGGAGGAGCCTGCAAATACTGGTACCATTCACCTCTGGTACAGCTGAATGCCAACCATTCTAAATGGTCAAAATGTAGACACTTCTGAGCTTCAGACTAGTATTGAACCTTGCATAAAGAGAAATAAAGGACCTGCTATTGCTGACCACTCTAAAAATGCTGACAGCCTGGTAGTTATGCTAACCCACTAGCTTTAACCACTTCAAGTCCGGACACTTTTCCCCCCTTCCAGTCCGGACACTCCGCACTCGCTTTGATGTCTCTATTTGCACTATTTCTTCGCAATGCACAGTAGCAGCCTTGTGTGGTTGCTGATGGTAGTAAGTCCTAGAGCCCCATTTATACCGAGGAGTTTTGTAATTTGTAGTTTAACCACTTCCAGTCCGGACACTTTTACCCCCTTCCTGTCCAGGCCAATTTTCATCTTTCAGTGCTATCACACTTTGAATGACAATTGCACGGTCATGCAACACTGTACCCATATTAATTTTTTAGCATTTTTTTGAGACAGATAAAACATTATTTTGGTGGTATTTATTCAACACTGCGATTTTTTTTTTTTTGCTATATAAACGAAAAAGTCCAAAAATGTTGAAAAAAAGTGTTTTTCTTATACAGTTTTGCAAATAAATAATCTTTCTTCATAAATCTTGGCCAAAATGTATTCAGTTATCTTTTTAGTTAAAAAAAACCCCAAATTAATTTATAACCAAAAATTATAATTTTTCAAAAAATGTTTTTAAATTATTATTTTTTTAATTATTATTTATGTTTTTTTTTTTTAAACATACTGTCATCCTAGCAGTACAGTGTCACCATAGTGATGAAGATTTTTTTTTTTTTTTTACACTGATTGCTTTTACACCCATAAAGGCTGTAAAAGCAATCATTTCTCCTTCTCTCTGGCTGCATTCTTGCAGACATTAAGAAATACTGTGAGAGCTGTGATTGGTCACAGCTTATCACATGGTACAAGGCTGTTGTGAATAGCCTTGTACCATGTGACCTCTGTGATCATTCACAGATTTCACACGTAGTAAGCAATGATGTCAGAAGTGACATCTTGCTTACTACTATGCATGTGATCACTGATTAGCCAATCAGTGATCACATGATCGGGACCTCACACAGAGGTCCCATACAGCGATCGGGCAGAGATCCCAGGGAGCGAGCACAGGCTAAAATGGTGGGCGTTGTTTATGAATGGCAACCCGCTTCTGCACTGCTCCCGTCCGGCCGTTTATATACATTGGCCGGACAGGAAGTGGTTAATACTAAGTCATTATAAAGAACAAGTATGCAGAGCAGGAAATCTGAAGTTGGGGAAAAAAAGTTGGATGTCCTTATAAGTATGCTTGTTCTGGGTCAGGGTGTCAAATGAATAAAGCAAAAAGGCTAAACATGAAAGCCAATCAACAAGCATTCGGAGCATTTAACAACTACAGCATATATGATTCATATTTTAATTTAGAGCACATTTTACCCAATTTAATAAGAAAGAAGTCCTGCTTCTAGGTAGAAGAAGAAGGGCCCAGAGAGATACAGTATACCATTGTCTTCTGAAAGGAAAATATAACAAAATGTTTCTCCATTAGGAATGAGAGTATGTGTCCAAGTTCCATTTTCGGGGGAATTTATCGAACCCAGAATGAAGTCCAAACATTGCAAAATTAAAACCAAACGTCTACCAGGAGATTTTGGAGCACATCATGCTTCCTTTCGCAGAAGAGCTTTATGGGAATGCTGACTTCATTTTCCAGCAGGACTTGGCACCTGCCCACACTGCCAAAAGCACCAAAACCTGGTTCAATGACCGTGGGATTACTGTGTTTGTTTGGCCTGCAAACTCGCCTGACCTAAACCCCATAGACAATCTATGGGGCATTGCCAAGAGAAAGATGAGAGACATGAGACCGAACAATGCAGAAGAGCTGAAGGCCGCTATTGAAGCATCCTGGTCTTCCATAACACCTCAGCAGTGCCACAGGCTGATAGCTTCCATGCCACGCCGCATTGAGGCAGTAATTGCTGCAAAAGGGGCCCAAACCAAGTACTGAGTACATATACATGCTTCTACTTTTCAGAGGTCCGATATTGTTCTATGTACAATCCGTGTTTTATTGATTGCATGTAATATTCTAATTTTCTGAGATTGTGGATTTGGGGTTTTCATGAGCTGGAAGCCATAATCATCACAATGATGACAAATCACGGCTTGAACTATCTTGCTTTGCATGTAATGAGTCTATCTCATATATTAGTTTCACCTTTTAAGTTGCATTACTGAAATAAATGAACTTTTGCACAATATTCTAATTTTTTGAGTTTCACCTGTACTTTTGGAAATGTCTTTAAGCTGTATTTGGTTGTATGGAACAGAACAATTCTCACTGATAACATCACATATTTTGGTTGTGTAATTGATTTTTTTTAACCTTTTCATTGTTGTTTGGCTTAAGTACAGCAGCAGTACCTAATCTGATTCATTACAACTTGAAAAAATACTTTTTAAAGGAGATGTATGGGTTTTTAAAAAAAAACAAACAGACATACATACTCACCTCCATGCTTTAGCATTGGTCTGATGCTGCAAGTGTCCCCCACCGGCTCACTAGGCACCAAACATGACCACTGATCGCTCAGTTCTTTGTGAAGCAGAGAGCAGTGACTGTCAGTTACTGCTTTCGGTCTGCCCCTCCAGAACTCACCAGAGCGACGTACCGGAGAGGGGGCAGGTGCAGCTGGCTTCTTCTCTCAGCCATGTACTGAGAGGTGGAGCCACCCGTCAATCAGGCAGCTGGGTGCATCCTGACCATTTAGTTGGGATCCTTCCAGAACCTGGATCAGCTTTGTGACATCAGCTGACGGTTGACTGTAACCTGCTCTCGGCTGGTTCTGGGTCACAGGACAGCAAAGTTAAGTGCACTCTTGTGACCCACAAGAGATGTATAACCGAAAAAGTTTTGACCATACTTCTCTTTTAAGATAGTTCTGGTTGTGACACCTGATTTTTTTTCTTTTAGTACAGGATAATAGGTCAGAGTTGAATGGTGTAAGCAGGAGCCACAACAAAGCTATAACCAATTGGGACGTTTACCCTTAAAAAACATGTTTACTATTATAACTTGTTGACTCCTTTTTTTGCAGTACAACACTGCACTGTCCTAAAAGCTTACTAAAATATCAATCCAGAGTGTACAAAATCCCTTCAGAGCCACAACACCACATTCTCCGAACCCCTTTCCAATCCATATAAAACCTTTTTGTGAATTACAAAAATAAATTAAATAAAATAAATAAATAAATAAATTTTAAACATATAATAAACAATGAAGTCCAACTGATCAAAAAGATGTCCAGAAAGAAAGTCCAAAATAGTGTCCACAAAGATCCCAACATTTTCCACTCTTTTCATCCAATAAAAGGATTGACTCCTATTTCATCCAAAACACACCTCGAAGTAAAAAAAATATTAATATCTAGTGCATTACCCTTTCCAATCCAGTATCCCCAATTTTTCCCAGAGATTCACAATATAGAATTTAGGTATGTGTTTGGAAGAAAATGTCTAGCATCGGGACATACCATGAACACTTGAACAGGCAGAAAATAGAGGGACTCTGTAGTGTGGGCTTTTTAAACATGTCTGCTGCTAACAGCACCATTTTGGTCTGCAGGATCTGTCTGCAGTGCACCAGCCATGGTACAAGTACCAGCCATTTGGGCACCACATGTGTGAGAAAACACATGATTCTGCACCACAGATCTCAGTTGGGGCAGCACCTCAATGAAGAAACTCGGTAACAAAAGGCATGTACTTCTAATCAAGAGCACAAAGCTGCTACTTTACTTTAGGGTTCTGCTAATGTGCTCTTTTCCTCCTCCACCTTAATGGTGCCTAGCAGCCATTTTTTTTAGAACTGCTACTGTACCCTTTATCTACTCCTCTTCTGCTATTCCTTCCATAGGAAACGGGGTGTGCAGCTGCTGGCCGTGAGGAGGAGTGTTGTGGAATTCCCCGCTGGGAAACTTCAAATTCTCCCATAGCAATTGTTCAACTGGATTTTTATTTCTTGTCAACCAGGTGTACAAGAAACATTTTTATACTCAACGTCACCTATTTCAGTAAGCATAAAAAAAAAATACCAGTGAAGTGAGACAGATATCTGATGGCTGTTTTCATATCAATACTTTATAATTATTATTATTATTATTTTTATTGTAATGTTTGCTGGAAAGGGTAATTAGCAGTGTGCAGAGGGTTCCTCCAGGATCTCTAGTGTTAATATGTGGCTACACCCCTTTAGCACCTGATAGATAAATGCATGTACAAGCTATTGGGATTTGAGCATAGGTATATCTTGTTTCTTATGTGACATGGACGAGTCCTTTCTGCACTGGCAGGTTATTCTCTCTAATTTATATATATTTAATGTATGGGCCTTATGTAGATTTGGATTTGATGACTGTGTCAGTACCATATTTTACATATGGATTTATTGAGAACGGTACAAGTAGGTATACAGCTAAGCTACAACATAACCATACACGTGAATGTGCTGTGGGGTCATAGGATTATACTAAAAAGTCCATAGGTCCAAAGATATCCATGGCAGCTCCTCAATGAGACTGAAGTAATCTCTGCAATACATAAAGGAACAGTGGAGGGTGCCAACTAAGTGCACTATATCCTATATACTGCACTTAGTTGGCGCCCTTTGCTGCTTCCCTGATTTACACATGTATACATTATAACGAATGTTATGTAAGCACAGGGAGCAAAATAAAGAAATATATTTTGTATACTGGGACAATTTTCAGACAGAAAACAGAAACTGGTTATTGTGTGTGCAAGTGGAATAAACCCTTTAGAAGCCTGGGGCTCTAGATTGCCACCTGAATTGCCCTAATAAGAATCTACCAATAATTAAAGACACGAAGGCTAATGTACTAACAAAGTTGAGAATCTTTTCACAACAAATAGTGTGAAAATTCACTTCAGTTATTTAATCAGGTAAAAAGCAAATTCTTCATTTATTTCATCTGCATATAACTGGAAAATGTAACTAAATATTTACACACTTACTTTATTTTGGGGGCTACTGAAAAGCACATATATAACACGGTTTTCATTTTTTTGTGCACTCCCATTGAAGTCATTGGGCCAAAACACCACATTCTTCTTTAGAAGTAATTTATGTACCTTTTAGGGCTTCATACGTTGAACTACAGGTGCCTGAACACTCAAATGTGAACAAGGACAATTTTCAAGCATGGGTTTTGGCTTGTTAAGTGTTTAGAGCTTTGGCCTCCAAAGTACAAAAACACTAAGGTATGAATGGGGGCAGAGGTGTTTTCTATTTGAAAATCAAAGTGTAACAACCCACCTTCCCCTCATGAAACGAAGAACAGACCATTTGGTGCCTAATAGTAGGCTGTATGGTAAAGAGAATTTTTGCTTAACTTCCGTGTTAAAATAGAAAAGATGGATGTTTTCATTGTATGCAAATTCTAAATAAAAAAGCTATACCAAAGCTGTTCACCTGACCTCTCTCAATAGGACAATAACTGTGTGTATGTGACTCACGTTACTTATTGTTATAATGTTTACTTGTTTGTTACATAAAGGCACTTAATCAAAAAAATTTTTAAATAAAAAGAGCTATTTGAACAAGCTATGCAAGGTCAATAAAGACTAAGCAAAGTGTATAAACTTCCTATCACATAAACATCAACACTGCTTTTACAGCATTACCAAAATAAAAAAAACAGCACAAACTCTTCACAGAAACATGCAAAAGGAATGCAGGCGTCTTGTCTCCAAGCACATAAAGCATCACAATGTATTTGCTCTGGAACATTACATTTTCATCCAGAAATTATTACTGAAAATGGATTCATTATGTGTAATTTAATTTTTTTTTAACGTTTTTCTTAAAATGGTCAAGGAGTCTTAGTCTGGCATCTGCATTCCTCATTGGGGGTATATCTCACAAAAAAGGCCATCACTGAGCATTTAAAATGAAATCAGATGAAATATTTACATGCAGCAAACAATGCAAACTGTAATCTTTCCATGAAAATGACAATTAAGGTGGCTTCACTAGGGGTGTGCCTAGTAAACGTATCATGTGAGGATACAGCTGTTATATAATGGCGCACTTTTAATGCTTTCTAAGGACTACTATAAACAATGTATCAGTATCACTAGCAGTCACTCACAGGCAAAGACTGTCATTGGTAGTCTTAGCTCAACAATTAATGGTTATGAATGGTGGGAACTATGAGCATGTTGCCTTTTTGATTTAATTAGAAATTTGCTATTTTATTTTAACCACTTCCAGTCCGAACACTTTCCCCCCCTTCCTGACCAGGGCAATTTGCAGCTTTCAGCGCTATCACACTTTGAATGACAATTGCGCGGGCATGCAACACTGTACCCATATGAATGTTTTACCATTATTTTGAGACAGATAAAACTTTATTTTGGTGATATTTATTCACCGCTGGGATTTTTATTTTTTTTGCTATGTAAATGAAAATGTCCAAAAATTTTGAAAAAAAGTGTTTTTCTTATAAAATTTTGCAAATAAATAATATTTCATGATAAATCTTGGCCAAAATTTATTCCGTTATCTTTTTAGTAAAAATAAATAAATAAGCCAAATTAGTTTATAACCAAACATTATAATTTTCAAACATTTTTTTTTAAATTTTTTTTTTATATTATTATTATTATACAGTATTTATAAAGCGCCAATAGTTCGCTCAGCTTTATATTATTATTTTTTTTTTTTACATACTGTTACCCTAGCAGTACAGTTTCACCATGGTGACACGGTACTACTTTTGTGGGTGATGAAGAGTTTTGGTTTTTTTTTACACTGATTGCTTTTACACCCATATAGGATGTAAAAGCAATCATTTCTCTTTCTCTCTGTCTGCATTATTGCAGCCATTGAGAACTACTGAGTGAGCTGTGATTGGTCACAGCTTGTCACATGGTACAAGGCTGTTGTGAATAGCCTTGTACCATGTGACCTCTGTGATCATTCACAGATTTCACACGTAGTAAGCAATGATTTCACAAGTGACATCTTGCTTACTACTCTGCATGTGATCACTGATTGGCCAATCAGTGATCACATGATCGGGACTTCGTACATAGGTTCCGTCCGACGATCGGTGTTTCACTGTGTCCGGAGAACACGGCGGGCCCTGGATCGCGGTTCTGTGCACTCCCAGGGAGCGCGCACAGCTAGAAATGGAGGGTGCCATTTATGAATGGCAACCCACCCCTGGAGTGCCACCGTCCTGCCGTTTATAAACAGCAGGCGGACAGCAAGTGGTTAAGAACTGTCAGACGGTGGGAGCTTTTGTTGGGTGCAGAACTCTTTTTTTGGGGGGGGGTTGGCAGTAGCTGCAGGCATCGAGAACAATGATGGACACAGCGGGCACCGGATCGCGGTGCTGCGCGCTCCCAGGGAGCGCACAAGCAGAGGGCAGGGAGGCCGTTTATAAACGGCCACCCGACCCTGCACTGCCACCGTCCGGCCGTTTATATACAATGGCTGGTCGGGAAGTGGTTAAACAACAGGCAACACCAGTACAAACCGCTCTATCAACTGTTAGGTCCCTTTTCTCAAGGTACAGAGTCGGATTTGCTCAGCATGGGCTATGTCTGCTGACCTGATCAGAGCAGAGCTGGCGCATGACAGGTCCATGTCTGATCACTTTATACAAAATGTACACAGACAAAGCCCGTTCTCCACTGTTTGTTTATACTCAACTGCTTTCCGATCCGATATCCTAGATCTGATTGTAGGTAAGATGTAAATGGACACACATCCATTTACACCCACCGGTCCATAGGGATACATAAACTATCTGATCAGTTCCGCCTAAAAACCTGATCGGATCACCTGTGTGAAAGGGGCTTTACTGGGTAACGCTTTTCAAAGCAGTAGCAGATTTCTCTAAAGCCAATAGAGCATAGACAGTGAAGTTATCCATGCTCAAGGAACCACTTCATGATCTGAAGGGCTTTCCTTACTCTAATAAAAGTAGACAACCCCTTTAATTTCCCAGATAACTGCCTCCATTTGAACGATCACAGGTACACCTCTAGGATACGCCATTCATTTTTTCATAATTTTTCAAAAGGCATTTCGTGTATGTAGATGTTTAAAAAATGAAATAGGGTTTTGTAAAACTGGGTTTGATTAAATGAGTGTAATAAATTTGTGCACTAAAATTTGTAACAGGCCCCCACAAAGTATACACAATGTAAAATACAATAGTCCAGAACAGCTGTGACATGGAAATTGTAAGAAATATCTTAACACAAATAAATACATTATATTCCTTGATTCCTAAAACGTTATCCTATTATTATCAATAAGGAGCTTTTTGTAAAGATACACATCTCTATTCGTAGATAAAAATTCAAATGCGTTAGTAGAAGAATGGTTTATTGGCACCTAATTTACTGAAAAATGTTATTGAAGAAAAAAATGACGTAACAATCAAAAGGCAATCGTGTATGGAAAAAAATATATTAAAGTCAAATTGCAAATGTTAAAAATTCAAATATCTTGAAGAAATAGCTTACCAATTTGTAATTCCCAAGCAGTTAAAAAAGTGTCAGGATCATAGGCATGCGCACAGGGTGTGCTGGGTGTGCCTGGGCACACCCTAATCAACCCATGGCATTAGAATTATCACTGTGAGTGATAAGGCTTCTCGGCCTTTTGGCTAAGATCAAGTGTAGTATCTGTTCTTATCAGTGTCCAGTGGGGGTGCTCCCAGCCATTCTAGCTTTGCGGGGATGGCTGTTGTATAGTACCCTCACTGGTATGATGGGGGTCTGGATGGCTATTACGGGGGGAACAGAAACCGGGACGCCCACGAGTAGAAGCTGGGGCCTGGGAGTAATTCCCCTTTGGAACGTCTGAAGGACCCAGTACCTCCTGATTTGGACAGGTCTACCTTGTCTGGCCAGGGGCTGGGAAGGCAGAAAGTCCGCAAACTCAGTGCCCCCTGAGTAGACGCCCTCAGGGGTGCCACTAGTAACACCTGGGTGTGGGACCCCACAGTGTGAAGATGGCACAAGGTCACTGTTTTTCACTCTTTTTGCACAAGCGCCCTTAGGACCAGGCCTTTTGGCTAGGACCAGGGCAATTTTTGCTGCAGGCCTCAGGGCCTGGTCTGTGCACAATTTGGCACGGTCCACTTTTTTTTCTATTTATTTAATTTATTTACACTCCCACGTTTTGTCACTTTTTCTTACTTTTGTGTGTGTTTTTCACAGGATGCAGGGTGTGGGTCCTCAGGCCTGCCCTGAAGTCTAGGGGGAGGATGTGTGGCCTTTTGGTTCCTTCCTCCCCTGATTCCTAGGGGGTTTTCCCTTCGGGAGAGCCCCCTGACCAAGTACTGGGTGTCCTGCTTTGGCTGGACACAAGGAACGGTGGTCCACCAGGCCTTTTGGCCAGGAGGACCAAATGGGAACCTTGTCCCCGTCAGGAGCTTCGTGCCCCGGGGGATCAGGGTAGTGGTCCAGCCCCTTTAGGGGTAGGACAAAAGCACACCCCTAAGTGCACTTTTTCGTGTGGTGTTCGCACTTGCACTTTTTTTGTGATCACTTACGGGTTTTTTCGTTCTAGTTTGCACGTTTGCGGACTTAAAAAATAAAAAAAAAACAAAAAACTGTGAGTGTTGGTGGGGAAAATCGGAAAGATCTTATAAGATCTGCTGTGTGGAAGCATTTCTCTCTCACTCCGAATCTGCAGGCAAGGATATATTGTGCTGGCCAGGCAGAGTGTCGCAAGGAAGACTGTATTTTTAGAGATAAGTCAAGCCTATCATTTATGGCAGCAAATGCCCTCTAGCTACTTAGGAAATAGGAATACAAAGCAGTCTGATGCACGTGTAAACTGGAGCTCATATCTGAACTAGCCACTAGAAGGGAATTTATGAAATCATTCCTTTTATGTTAGTATGTACTCTTACTTTTTGCTGCTGTGCCAAAATTTACTATGGACTACATAACATGGGATTTGTAGTGTGCATAGGGAATCGCACATGACCACAGCTAATGCGCACTGCTCGTTCTAAAGTAATGGAAGTGATGGGGAGCTGACATCGGAAATTACACGGAGGCAGAAAAACACAGGAAGAAATATAGACTGCAAGGCAATTAAGCGGTGTATGTTTTTGGATTTTAGTGGGTAGTGATTCCTGTTTTCTATGTAATACACACTGTTGTAACCAGGGGCGGGCTGACCATTTGGAAACTCGAGCACTGCCTGAGGGCCCGGGGTCAGTAGGGGGCCCCATGAGATGCCCCTGGTACCTTTTTCATAGGCTTTTTTCAGTTTGGGCAAGGACACGGGCCCCATGATCCCCTATTGCCTGGGGGCCTTATGAGTTGTCAGTCCGCCCCTGGTTGTAACTAGACTGGAGGTTAAAGATCAAGCCTGGATTTGGGAAATGGAATACAAACCAGGACCAAGATTTCAGGTACCAGAGACTGCCCTTATCACAATAAGCATGTTACAACATTTTTCAATAGGAGGTAGGATAGTAGTGAAAAAAAAATTCACTACTTCTACAATACATGTATACTTGGTGACGTTCAAACCAAGCATCAGAATGGGGAAGAAAGGGGATTTAAGTGACTTTGAATGTGGCATTGTTGTTGGTGCCAGATGGGCTGGTCTTAGTATTTAAAAAACTGCTGATCTACTGGGATTTTCATGCACAGCCATTTCTTGGGATTACAGAGAATGGTTAGAAAAAGAGCAGTGAACGGCAGTTGTGTGGACGAAAATGCCTTGTTGATGGCAGAGGTCAGAAGAGAATGGACAGACTGGTTCGAGATGATAGAAAGGCAACAGTAACTCAATATGTCAATATGACCAAAATCTCTGAAGAATGTTTCCAATACTTTGTTGAATCTATGCCACAAAGAATTAAGTCAGTTCTGAAGACAAAAGGGGGTCCAACCCGATACTAGCAAGGTGTACTTAATAAAGTGGCCTGTGAGTGTATGTGTGTTCCCATTTGCATGTCTACTATGGAACAGTAGGTTTCTCTGTGGGTCAGGAACACAAGTGAATATGCACACATTCCCCACCCACACATATGTGAACCTAGGCTACATCCATGTCTGCTATGATATCTTTGGGAAGTGAGAGATGAACAATCTCCACTACAACACAAAAATATTACATTTTCAAGATGCTACTTGTAGTAAGTTAAATTACTTAGTTGTTTTACCGAGCAAGCAGGAAACCTTTAAACCTATTGCAGTACACAAGCTTCTTAACTCCCTTCCTCATTAAATAGCTGTTTTTGATTGCCATTAAATTAGTTCTGAGCTGCCTAGAAGAAGTGTAGCTGCTTGACTTCTTCATGTATGAGGCAATGCTATCTGCACTCCAAAAAAAAGCCATGCAGCCTCAAGATGGTTGACCTCACTAAAGCTGCTTTAGAGCCTCTAAAGTATTTCTAATATAGCTAGGACAAATCAATGGTGAGATTTTTATTCCCTGGCATAGAACCCCAAAGAAGGGGGTTCCAACTGCCTTGGTGATAGGACACATGCTCTCCTCTGTCCCTTCTGCATTTCAACAGACTAGCACTATGACATGTAGAAAGTACTCTTCACTCTCAGTCATGGAGCCCTAAGTTCATACTTATGAGGGACTCACGATACTAGTAGGACCTTCTACTGTGTTGGTGATAGGACATATGCTCTCCTCTGTCCCTTCTGCATTTCAACAGACTAGCATGATGACATGTAGAAAGTACTCTTCACTCTCAGTCATGGAGCCCTAAGTTCATACTTATGAGGGACTCACGATACTAGTAGGACCTTCTACTGTGTTGGTGATAGGACACATGCTCTCCTCTGTCCCTTCTGCATTTCAGCAGACTAGCATGATGACATGTAGAAAGTACTCTTCACTCTCAGTCATGGAGCCCTAAGTTCATACTTATGAGGGACTCACGATACTAGTAGGACCTTCTACTGTGTTGGTGATAGGACATATGCTCTCCTCTGTCCCTTCTGCATTTCAACAGACTAGCATGATGACATGTAGAAAGTACTCTTCACTCTCAGTCATGGAGCCCTAAGTTCATACTTATGAGGGACTCACGATACTAGTAGGACCTTCTACTGTGTTGGTGATAGGACACATGCTCTCCTCTGTCCCTTCTGCATTTCAAAAGACTAGCACTATGACATGTAGAAAGTACTCTTCACTCTCAGTCATGGAGCCCTAAGTTCATACTTATGAGGTTCTCACGATACTAGTAGGACCTTCTACTGTGTTGGTGATAGGACACATGCTCTCCTCTGTCCCTTCTGCATTTCAACAGACTAGCATGATGACATGTAGAAAGTACTCTTCACTCTCAGTCATGGAGCCCTAAGTTCATACTTATGAGGGACTCACGATACTAGTAGGACCTTCTACTGTGTTGGTGATAGGACACATGCTCTCCTCTGTCCCTTCTGCATTTCAGCAGACTAGCATGATGACATGTAGAAAGTACTCTTCACTCTCAGTCATGGAGCCCTAAGTTCATACTTATGAGGGACTCACGATACTAGTAGGACCTTCTACTGTGTTGGTGATAGGACATATGCTCTCCTCTGTCCCTTCTGCATTTCAACAGACTAGCATGATGACATGTAGAAAGTACTCTTCACTCTCAGTCATGGAGCCCTAAGTTCATACTTATGAGGGACTCACGATACTAGTAGGACCTTCTACTGTGTTGGTGATAGGACACATGCTCTCCTCTGTCCCTTCTGCATTTCAAAAGACTAGCACTATGACATGTAGAAAGTACTCTTCACTCTCAGTCATGGAGCCCTAAGTTCATACTTATGAGGTTCTCACGATACTAGTAGGACCTTCTACTGTGTTGGTGATAGGACACATGCTCTCCTCTGTCCCTTCTGCATTTCAACAGACTAGCATGATGACATGTAGAAAGTACTGTTCACTCTCAGTCATGGAGCCCTAAGTTCATACTTATGAGGGACTCACGATACTAGTAGGACCTTCTTCACATCACCCTTGACACTCCAATGTATAAGCAACCATAAAATAACTACTTCTATTCTCAAATGACTAAATGTATTATAGGATTAATTTGTTACTAATAAACTTTTAGGGGTTGATTTACTAAAACTGGAGCATGCAAAATCTGGTGCAGCTCTGTATGCTAGCCAATCAGCTTCTAAATTCAGCTTGAAAAAAAATAAAAAAAATGGAAGCTGATTGGTTTTTATGCAGAGCTGCACCAGATTTTGCACTCTCCAGTTTTAGTAAATCAACCCCTTAGTGTCTATTTTTAAAATGATTTCTAGTCTATCTTCATTTCATATTTAGATGATATAGTTACATGCTTAGAAATGACCTTATAATTTTGGCCACGTTGCACTATTGATGTCACAGCTGTTTTTGGAAAAAATTACAGTTTACATTGTGTAAATGGCCAACTGCCTCATATAAAGCCACATGATCACTGCACTTGTAGCATGCCATGACGCATCATTTTTTCGGCCTTTATAAAAAAAACTATTTCAGGCCTTACCAGTGTGGCTTCTTTTGTGTACCATGAGTACATTGGGGCCGATGCATATTATCCCACAGATATCACATTTTAGTTTTCCGTTAGGAAGTCGAATACCTCCAACTCCTGTCAAGGCTTTGGTGCCTTGTCCGTTCAGTGTGCCATTCATTTTCTCCCCTGCTGCATCAATCATTCGTAAATCTTCTGCACATTCTTCTCCATTCATTTCACAAGTACGACCATTCTCCTCATCACTATGAGTCTCTACTTTAATATTATCAGCTAGAAAAGACAACATAGTGAAGAAGTTAGTACCTAGAAAACAACAGTGACCCTGTACTTCAAACTATGGTCTGATATTAAAAATGTTCTGATTCTTGGACCTGCTTGGACAGAAGTAAGCCTTCATTTATAAAATGGACACATAGGAATACAAAGTTGAAAAAAATTCAAAATAGTATGGTTTTTTTTGACGTATCACACTCCTAGCCTCTTCTTGGGTTGAGATTTTCCAGCTCACGGGACAACAATCTAAGCACCAGTGGACTAAGAGTGATCACCACTGGGGCAGGTTAGCTCCTCAGTTAACCCTTTACACACAAATAGTAGAAGCCTCCACTTGTTTTAATGGAAACACACTCCATTCACAGCATCTATTGTTGAAATTCTTGCTTTTAAGAAGTGTCTGTGACCCTTCCGGCAACACCCAGACATAACTGTAACACACATTGTAGTTTTAAAAATATGGTCATATGATTTGTGTCCTGTCCATTGATCCAACCCTACTGGGTTTCAGTCATTGAGATACTCAACGGGATATGTGAGGTAATTTAACAACTTGACCCATTGGGGTTTATATTTACTAAAGCTGGAGAGTGCAAAATAAGGCTCACTTCTGCCTAGAAACCGATCAGTTTCCAGGTTTTATTGACAAAGCTTAACTGAACAAGCGGAGGTTAAAAGCTGATTGGTTTCTATTGGTTTGCAGAAGTGAGCCTGATTTAGCACTTTCCAGCTTTAGTAAATAAGCCCCATTGTTTCTACTACTGGGAATAATGGAAAATGTAGTAGTCAGTCGATATATCAAATTGTTCCTAGCTTATGTGACCATTTACGCAAGATGTGAAATCCTAATTCACTGGAAACTCCCTAATCTGGTGTTCAAGTATTGACGGAGTACTGCCACTGTATAAGCTTGCCTATGAAATTTGGAATTGCCTCAAAAAATGTAACAAAACTTAGCTCTGTTTAGATTCGCTGTCAATCCAAACAAGTTTCAGTAAAGTTTAATTAAATATCTCTCATAGTTAAAAAAGTGCTAAACCTCGCAGAGGGGTAAAAATATCCCAAAGATGCAGCACTATCTTTTTTTTTAGGATTATTTTGTATGTATGAAGGTATCTGATGCGGGCTGCTCCCTGTTTCTTTGAAGTATTTTATAGCTTTTAATACGTTTCATTGTTTTGCACTGGGCATGGAATTTATATGGTGTATAGGGTTGATTTTAAAGTATTATTTTAATGAAAAAAAAAAGAGAAAAACAGTGAAAACAGAAAAACAATGCAGAAAATAGATATCACAAAGCCACTTTTATGATTTATGATACTGCTAGAGGTTTTGTGACCATCTAAATCAGGGGTCTCCAAACTTTCTAAACAAGGAGCCAGTTTACTGTCCTTCAGACTTCAGGGGGCCGGACATTGGCCAGTGGGAATAGAAAATGTCCTGGTGTCAGTAGGAGTAAACAAAGTAATCTTTAGTGGGAGGAATAGTGCCCCAGCATTGGTGTCAGTGGGAGGAATAGTGCCCCATTGTTAGTGTCATTGGGAAGAATATTGCCCATCATTGGTATCAATGGGAGGAATAGTGCCCCATCATTGGTGGTGTCAGTGGGAGGAATAGTGCCCCATTGGTGGTGTCAGTGGGAGGAATAGTGCCCCATTGTTGGTGTCAGTGGGAGGAATATTGCCCATCATTGGTATCAGTGGGAGAAATATTGCCCCATTGTTGGTGTCAGTGGGAGGAATAGTGCCCCATTGTTGGTGTCAGTGGGAGGAATAGTGCCCCATTGTTGGTGTTAGTGGGAGGAATATTGCCCCATTGTTGGTGTCAGTGGGAGGAATAGTGCCCCATTGTTGGTGTCAGTGGGAGGAATATTGCCCATCATTGGTATCAGTGGGAGAAATATTGCCCCATTGTTGGTGTCAGTGGGAGGAATAGTGCCCCATTGTTGGTGTCAGTGGGAGGAATATTGCCCATCATTGGTATCAGTGGGAGAAATATTGCCCCATTGTTGGTGTCAGTGGGAGGAATAGTGCCTTATTGTTGGTGTCAGTGGGAGGAATAGTGCCCCATTGTTGGTGTCAGTGGGAGGAATACTGCCCATCATTGGTATCAGTGGGAGAAATATTGCCCATCATTGCTATCAGTTGGAGGAATAGTACCCCATTGTTGGTGTCAGTGGCAAAAATTATGCCCCAATTGTTGGTATCAGTAGGAGGAATAATGCTCCAGGGGCTGGATAAAGGCAAGCAAAGGGCAGCATCTGGCCCCCGGGCTGCAGTTTGGGGACCACTGATCTAAATGCTCTGCCTTGTGTCAATATGTCTTAACTTTGACTGTTTCTTTTGTTCAATATGTACCTTTCTGCTGCCTGGCACAGACATGAAACTTAAATCTGACTGTTCTGTCACTGACTTACACATTTTGGTGAAAATGAGGGTGGCACTGGTAGAACAAGTCTGCCCCATTCTCTCTGCACAGTTTGGGGTCATCAGACCTCATTATCATCCCACACTTACTTGAACACAACAGAGTTTTGTCTTCTTATGAAGAAACATTTTGTAATATGCTTACTCCAAAATCAAGTACACAAAACATAGACATTCTTGGAGACATTCAGGATGACGTAGTAAAGGGGATTGGTATCTGTAAAAGTTCTATGGGCTTGTAAAGAGAGGCAATTGCACTATGCTTTCGGGTGCATTTAGCTGGCATTTCAGATCAGTCTAAGCTGCCCCTGTGATACTTTAGAGTTGCTTCTGACCTGCTTCCGATTGCCTTCTTAGCTGTTTCAAACTGCTTTTGCAAATCCATTGACTTGTATGGGGGAAAAAAAAGTTCAGACACAAACATAATCCATGTACACAATCCCTTACATACAGTCAGGTCC
The DNA here is from genome assembly GCF_062004578.1 of Staurois parvus. Taxonomy (NCBI): domain Eukaryota; kingdom Metazoa; phylum Chordata; class Amphibia; order Anura; family Ranidae; genus Staurois; species Staurois parvus. Next base: position 782,542 of record NW_028318610.1, on the reverse strand, counting down.
ATAAATATTGGGACATCGAGACAATTCTAACATTTTTGGCTTTATACACCACCATAATGGATTTGAAATGAAACGAACAAGATGTGCTTTAACTGCAGACTGTCAGCTTTAATTTGAGGGTATTTACATCCAAATCAGGTGAACGGTGTAGGAATTACAACAGTTTGCATATGTGCCTCCCACTTGTTAAGAGACCAAAAGTAATGGGACAGAATAATAATCATAAATCAAACTTTCACTTTTTAATACTTGGTTGCAAATCCTTTGCAGTCAATTACAGCCTGAAGTGTGGAACGCAGAGACATCACCAGACGCTGGGTTTCATCCCTGGTGATGCTCTGCCAGGCCTCTACTGCAACTGTCTTCAGTTCCTGCTTGTTCTTGGGGCATTTTCCCTTCAGTTTTGTCTTCAGCAAGTGAAATGCTCAATCGGATTCAGGACAGGTGATTGACTTGGCCATTGCATAACATTCCACTTCTTTCCCTTAACAAACTCTTTGGTTGCTTTTGCAGTATGCTTTGGGTCATTGTCCATCTGCACTGTGAAGTGGCGTCCAATGAGTTCTGAAGCATTTGGCTGAATATGAGCAGATAATATTCCCGAAACACTTCAGAATTCATCCGGCTGCTTTTGTCAGCAGTCACATCAACAATAAATACAAGAGAAGCAGTTCCATTGGCAGCCATACATGCCCACGCCATGACACTACCACCACCATGCTTCACTGATGAGGTGGTATGCTTAGGATCATGAGCAGTTCCTTTCCTTCTCCATACTCTTCTCTTCCCATCACTCTGGTACAAGTTGATCTTGGTCTCATCTGTCCATAGGATGTTGTTCCAGAACTGTGAAGGCTTTTTTACATGTCGTTTGGCAAACTCTAATCTGGCCTTCCTGTTTTTGAGGCTCACCAATGGTTTCCATCTTGTGGTGAACCCTCTGTATTCACTCTGGTGAAGTCTTCTCTTGATTGGTGACTTTGACACACATACACCTACCTCCCGGAGAGTGTTCTTGATCTGGCCAACTGTTGTGAAGGGTGTTTTCTTCACCAGGGAAAGAATTCTTCGGTCATCCACCACAGTTGTTTTCCGTGGTCTTCCGGGTCTTTTGGTGTTGCTGAGCTCACCGGTGCGTTCCTTCTTTTTAAGAATGTTCCAAACAGTTGTTTTGGCCACGCCTAATGTTTTTGCTATCTCTCTGATGGGTTTGTTTTGTTTTTTCAGCCTAATGATGGCTTGCTTCACTGATAGTGACAGCTCTTTGGATCTCATCTTGAGAGTTGACAGCAACAGATTCCAAATGCAAATAGCACACTTGAAATGAACTCTGGACCTTTTATCTACTCATTGTAATTGGAATAATGAGGGAATAACACAGCTGAGAAGCCAATTGTCCCATTACTTTTGGTCCCTTAACAAGTGGGAGGCACATATGCAAACTGTTGTAATTCCTACACCGTTCACCTGATTTGGATGTAAATACCCTCAAATTAAAGCTGACAGTGTGCAGTTAAAGCACATCTTGTTTGTTTCATTTCAAATCCATTGTGGTGGTGTATAGAGCCACAAATGTTAGAATTGTGTCGATGTCCCAATATTTATGGACCTGACTGTATGTACTGTACAATGCAGGCATCTAGAGGTGTCTGAATGTACCTTGCATAGTAGTCCTCGTAGTACTTCCAGAACGCCTCAGAAGCCTTGAAAGCTGAGGAGCTTAGTTATGCATATATTGACTTCAGTCCTGAGTCAAGCCCTGACCTGTCCCCTTCTATCTTCTGACCAATCACTATTAGACAGTTGGACCGCCCTTCAAAGCCCAGACCAACTGTGAGGAATGGGAGTCCTGTTCTCATTTTTCTAAAATGACTAAGGGTCCGCTTGAAGTCAACCTGTGCTTGCAGTCATGTGAAATTAAAAAAAAAGGACATTCCAGTTTAGATAAGGAATTTCAGCCAAATGAGTTGGGTCTTTGGACAGCAACAAAACATGGCTAGTCAAGATATATCTGTGATGTATTTTGCAATCCTAAATGCATTTATGTATACAAATAAGGCACTTTCCAGAAAGACTAATAAGATGCAGATTAACTATGTGGCAGTCACAGCTGCATTGTAACTGCACTATTATTATCTACCGTAAGCTGGCTTGCAGACAGCTGTTACACCGTAGTCTATAGCCGGTTCCTGACAGACTGTATAATACACATTCTATTACAATGCTTGTGTTTTCGCCAATCAACAAACTGTTTGCATACTATTACTGATGTCATTATGATTTAATATCTTTATGTACAAACAAGGTAAAATAGTGCATATGACTGTAAATGATGATCTAGTATAGAATTTCTCTGTAGCTATTTACATTTCACTGACAAAAGTTATAAAACCTATGAAAGTGCACTAGCAGGTAGGATCAGATGTGGTAATTGATATCAGTATGAATGTACATATACCGTATACATCAATACCATTACATGTGTAAGCTTGTATTTCAAAATGTTTTCCTTTCAAACAAAGGTGTCCGTTTATGAACCAGCGGTAATAGATCGCTGCTCAGTTCTCCGGCATTCTCAGAGAACACAGTTCTCCTGTGAATGCCGTTTATGAAGCATATGTAGATCAGTTCTCCGAACGAAGGGAGAACGGTCTACAAACGCTGGAGAACGGTCTACAAACGTTGGAAAACGGCTGATTTTACTCTAATCTCGCGAGATTACAGTAAAAGATCAGTTGACTAAGCAGAGGTATATTATCTCTGCATAGGTGTCCTTTTATGACACAGAGAATAGCTGCGATTCAACGGATCTCAGCTATTCTCTGGTCATTCACAGTTTATGATACTCAGGAGATCATGTCAGCCCTTCACTGGAGATCTGTGTTCTCCCTCCAGATTCTCCAGCCCAGAGCTGGAGAATCAGAGGGACCGCAAACTAAGCAGAGATAATTTACCTCTGCTTAGTAAACTGATCTTTTACTGTAATCTCAAGAGATTATAGTAAAATCAGCCGTTTTCCAGCGTTTGGAGACCGTTCTCCCTTCGTTCGGAGAACTGCTTCATAAACTGCATTCACAGGAGAACTGTGTTCTCCGAGAATGCCGGAGAACTGAGCAGCGATCTATTACCGCTGGTTCACAAACGGACACCTTAGTTTACGGTCCCTCCGATTCTCCAGCTCTGGGCTGGAGAATCTGGAGGGAGAACAGAGATCTCCAGTGAAGGGCTGAACATGTTCTCTGCTGATCTCCTGAGTGTCATAAACTGTGAATGACCAGAGAATAGCTGTGATCCTCTGAATGGCAGCTATTCTCTGTGTCATAAACGGACATCAAAATATGATAAACGCTATAATCGTAGTGTTTGCTCCACTTATGCAGGTGACACAGGTGTCCGTTTATGAACCAGCGGTAATAGATCGCTGCTCAGTTCTCCGGCATTCTCGGAGAACACAGTTCTCCTGTGAATGCCGTTTATGAAGCGGTGTAGATCAGTTCTCCAAACGCTGGAGAACGGTCTACAAATGCTGGAAAACGGCTGCTTTTACTAGAATCTCACGAGATTACAGTAAAAGATCAGTTTACTAAGCAGAGGTAAATTATCTCTGCTTAGTTTGCGGTCCCTCCGATTCTCCAGCTCTGGGCTGGAGAATCTGGAGGGAGAACACAGATCTCCAGAGAAGGGCTGAACATGTTCTCCGCTGATCTCCTGAGTGTCATAAACTGTGAATGACCAGAGAATAGCTGTGATCCTCTGAATCTCAGCTATTCTCTGTGTCATAAAAGGACACCACAGGCAGAATTTTCACATGTCAATAAATGTTACCAGTGACTGTGTCATGTTAGGTTTTATCTGATGGATATCATTTCAATAGATGTTTTAGTCCGGCTCTCGCTGTGCATAACTAATTGTAATTGTTTTCTAAGTAACATATTACTTAAAAAACAAAATTTACTTAACCATTCCCTACTGGCTATTGCCCTAGAAGGAAACTAGCCTCTAGGGCAGCAATGGGAAAATTACGGCCCGGCGGACCTTTTAATCCGGCCCACGGAGCGTGATACTGTCAGGATGGCTGTCAGGATGTGTGTAGGCGGGGCAGGCAGCGTGACGAACGTGAGGGGAGCTAGGCTCCTCTCACAGTCCGCCCTGAAGACCGGTGTAGCATGAAAATCTATCTCCTATGAGGATCTGTCCCCCTCGACGTATCTGCGCATGTGCCGGAGATCGCCGATCGGCTGCTAATGCCTGAAGCTGGCACATGCGCAGATACGTCGAGGGGGACAGATCCTCACAGGAGACAGATTTTCATGCTACACCGGAACGGCGCGGGAACACGGCGAGAGGAACGCGCGGAGCAAAGGTAAGTGAATTGACACAGGGGGACTTGGGGACTTAATATGGGGGATGAATTAATATGGGGAATGAATTACTATAGGGGGGATGAATTACTATATGGGGGATGAATTACTATATGGGGGATGAATTACTATATGGAGGATGAATTACTATATGGGGGATGAATTACTATGGGGGATGAATTACTATAGGGGGGATGAATTACTATATGGGGGATGAATTACTATATGGGGGATGAATTACTATATGGAGGATGAATTACTATATGGGGGATGAATTACTATGGGGGATGAATTACTATATGGGGGATGAATTACTATGGGGGATGAATTACTATATGAGGGATGAATTACTATGGGGGACGAATTACTATGGGGGATGAATTACTATGGGGGATGAATTACTATGGGGGATGAATTACTATGGGGGATGAATTACTATATGGGGGATGAATTACTATGGGGGATGAATTACTATATGGGGGATGAATTACTATATGGGGGATTAATTACTATGGGGGATGAATTACTATATGGGGGATGAATTACTATGGGGGATGAATTACTATATGGGGGGATTAATTACTATGCTTACTATGGGGGAATATATGAACCCATTGCGGCCCTCAAGTCAAAAAGTTTGCCCACCCCTGCTCTAGGGGTATCACTTATTCTTTATGGACGTTTAAAAATATCCTCTTGCTCACTATCGGTACATGAGCCAATGAGCCTGCTGTCATTAGACAGTGAAGATCACAAGCTAAAACACAAAGCCAATCAGAGCATCTCTGTGTCTTTTGATTACTGTAATGGCCAATCACAATGGAGGAAGGGGGAGAAGGAAGACTGGTACCTGATCGCAAGACAAGGGAGGAGAATGGTAGTGAAGGCAAGGCTGTGATTTAAGGTAGAAAAGGAGAAGGGGGGTGTCTAACGACTGACCACATATGTTGTGGGATTGTTTTGTTTGGCACCGACCACCAATGATGGAGGGTAGGGGTGAGGAGGTCTAACAAAAAAAAAACCTTGTGGTTAGGGACCTTGAGGGTTAGGGACCTTAGATTGTATCCCCTTGAGGGTTAGGGACCTTAGATTGTACCCCCTTGAGTGTTAGGGACCTTAGATTGTACGCCCCTTGAGGGTTAGGGACCTTAGATTGTACGCCCCGTGAGGGTTAGGGACCTTAGATTGTAAGCCCCGTGAGGGTTAGAGACCTTAGATTGTACGCCCCTTGAGGGTTAGGGACCTTAGATTGTACGCCCTGTGAGGGTTAGGGACCTTAGATTGTACGCCCCGTGAGGGTTAGGGACCTTAGATTGTACGCCCCGTGAGGGTTAGGGACCTTAGATTGTACGCCCCTTGAGGGTTAGGGACCTTAGATTGTACGCCCCTTGAGGGTTAGGGACCTTAGATTGTACGCCCCGTGAGGGTTAGGGACCTTAGATTGTACGCCCCGTGAGGGTTAGGGACCTTAGATTGTACGCCCCTTGAGGGTTAGGGACCTTAGATTGTACACCCTGTGAGGGTTAGGGACCTTAGATTGTACGCCCCGTGAGGGTTAGGGACCTTAGATTGTACGCCCCTTGAGGGTTAGGGACCTTAGATTGTACGCCCCTTGAGGGTTAGGGACCTTAGATTGTACGCCCCTTGAGGGTTAGGGACCTTAGATTGTACGCCCCGTGAGGGTTAGGGACCTTAGACTGTACGCCCCTTGAGGGTTAGGGACCTTAGATTGTACGCCCCTTGAGGGTTAGGGACCTTAGATTGTACGCCCCTTGAGGGTTAGGGACCTTAGATTGTACGCCCCGTGAGGGTTAGGGACCTTAGATTGTACGCCCCTTGAGGGTTAGGGACCTTAGATTGTACGCCCCGTGAGGGTTAGGGACTGATGTGAATGTTCAATATATATGTAAAGTGCTGTGCAAATTGACAGTGCTATATAAGTACCTGAAAAAATCTCCTCCCTCTAGTGATTTCCATTACACATGATTACAAATGTAAAACACCTGTGATATTCTTCTAAAACCGCCTGTATATACTTGAAAACATGCTAAAACAGCTCAAACAAAAACTGCTGAAAATCACTCTGCTCAGGTGTGAATGCAGCCTGAGAGTTGTTCAGCTATTTTAATCATTTCATTTCCATTTCTGTTGACCTGGGATGCAAACAAAAATACACAGAGACCCATAAACATAAAAAAGAAGCAATCTTACCAAATGTATCTACATATCCAATAAAAAAGTACAAATATAAGCAATCATATTTTTAATTGAAAGGGACTTATCATGCAACAATGAACCATCTCCCATACAAAGTAAGTAAAAGGTGAAAAATGAACAGCTAACACCACGCATGCCTTTAGGGAAATTGTCATCTGTAAAATTCCCCACGTTTTCTGCTGTGTTTGAAATGCCCAGGAAGAGGTATGTCTATGCTACAAGTGGCTACCCACAGTCCATGATGCGTGCGGAAAATGTCTGCAGGTTCTTTGACACATACTGTGGTTGATTTACTAAAGGTAAACAGACTGACTTTGCAAGAGAATGTTTCCCATAATGTAGTAAATGAGGTGAAGCTCTGCTGACTTTTTTTTCCATCCAACCATATAATAAGCAGAAATGCTGTCTTTTGTTTCCCTTGCGATTGTGTATTTTTTGCAAAGTGAAATTTCTCTGCATTTATTAGCTCTGAGGTGATTGTAGCCGTATTAGTTCATTTGCGACAGAAACAATTGAGTACTGTCCGTGATACTTTTTTTATATGCACTAACATACAATTTTGAGGACAAGCTTTCGGGGAATGTCCCCTTCTTCAAGGTCCAAGCAGTATTACCTTAGACCTTGAAGAAGGGGACACTCCCCGAAAGCTTGTCCTCAAAATTGCATGTTAGTGCAAATAAAAAAAGTATCACGGACAGAACTCAATTGTTTCTATTAGCTCTGGGGAAAACTCCCCTGCAATCTGAAAAGCCTATTATCACCCTTATGCAGGCCATAGACGGGTCGAAAATCGGCCGATTTTTCAGCCGCAAAAAAAAAATCGGCCGATTTTCACACCGTTAATGGGTTAATTGGTCGGCCGTTTTTCTGGATTTTGTCAGATTTTTTTGATCGGTAAAGTTGGCAAAAAAATCGGTCACGGCAATGATGGGCAAATCGGCCGATCTTTTTACCGATAAAAAATCTGCGCATGAGCCGTGACCTGCAAGAAAAAGAAGAAGAAGAAGAAGAGAAAGAAGAAGAAGAGAAAGAGGAGGAAGAGAAAGAGGAAGAAGCAGAAGAGAAAGAAGAAGGAGAAGAGGAAGAAGAAGAGGAAGAAGAAGAAGAGGAAGAGAAAGAAGAAGAGAAAGAAGGAGAAGAAGAAGAGGAAGAAGAGAAAGAGGAAGAAGCAGAAGAGAAAGAAGAAGGAGAAGAGGAAGAAGAAGAGGAAGAAGAAGAAGAGGAAGAGAAAGAAGAAGAGAAAGAAGGAAAAGAAGAAGAAGAAGAAGAGAAAGAAGGACAAGAAGAAGAAGAGAAAGAGGAAGGAGAAGAGAAAGAAGAAGAGAAAAATGAATTCCAGTCCGCTATTATATTTGACATGAAAAAGAATTGCGGTTGCAACAATGTATCTATTTGTATCCGAAAAAACATCTGTATCCAAAATGGATACAAATAGATACAATATTGCAACCGCAATATTTTTTAATGTCAAATATAATACCGGGCCTTTCTGCAGGGAAAGAAGTAATTAAATGCCGGCCATAGACAGGAAGAAAATCGGCAGATTTTTTTTACTGTTGGTTGTAACGTCGGCCTATTGAACGACCGATTTTTCGTTTTTTTGTTAAAAAACCGTCCGGTTTTCTCCCCGTCTATGGCCTGCATTAGTAAATCAACCCCACTGTACTATCTGCCAGTAAACAGGCTTCTGAAAAGCAATAATGATGAATAGTTGTATCTTCTTAGATTATGGCACCTTCATGCAGTATGTAAAGCAGTATTTCTCAAACTTTTTTCAGTCAAGGCACCCTTTAAAATGATGCACAATCTTGAGGCACCCCATTCTAAAACGTAAAAAAACTAAACTAATAGTTTTTCATAAAGCATCAACATGCACACGCATAGGACACCCAACTTTGGAGGTGATTTATTTTTTCAAAGCAAATACACTGGTACTGACCAGAATTCCAATTTTTCTCTTCTCTCTCACTCAGCTAATGTGACCCCCAATGCTTGCGGACAGGGGCAAACAAGGATGCTGTGCAGGCGCCCAACGTCCTCCTTATCAACCAATGATGTCATTGTTTTTTAGGACACCTCCTGCTAGAACATTGTAATGGTGCCCAATGGAAACTCATGGCTTTTTGTAACCAAAAGGCAGGCTTGTGTACAATGTTTAGGCATTTTGCCAAGGCACACCAGGGTGCCTGGGCACCCTGGTTGAAAAAGTTACTATACTACACCTGTATTACAGAGTTAGTATGGGTCCTTTCACACGAGGCAGACCCGTTAAGCAGGTCCGCTTGCTCAGCGAGGGATCTCTCCGCTGAGCAAGCGGGTGAAAGGTGTGTCTTGCTCCATAGAGGAGAATAGAGGTTCCGATCGGGTCCGACCAGGGGCGGACTGACAACTCATGGGGCCCCTGGGCAATAGGGAATCATGGGGCCCGTGTCCTTGCCCAAACTCAAAAAAGCCTAAGAAAAAGGTACCAGGGGCACCTCATGGGGCCCCCTACTGACCCCAGGCCCTCAATAGGGGATCATGGGGTCCCTGTGTCCTTGGCCAAACTCAAAAAAGCCTATGAAAAAGGTACCAGGTCATCTCATGGGGCCCCCTACTGACCCCGGGCCTTCAATAGGGGATCGTGGGGGACCTGTGTCCTTGCCCAAACTCAAAAAAGCCTATGAAAAAGGTACCAGGGGCATCTCATGGGGCCCCCTACTGACCCGGGCCCTCAATAGGGGATCATGGGGTCCCTGTGTCCTTGGCCAAACTCAAAAAAGCCTATGAAAAAGGTGCATCTCATGGGGCCCCCTACTGACCCCAGGCCCTCGGGCAGTGCCCGAGTTTCCAAATGGTCAGTCCGCCCCTGGGTCCGCCTGAAAAACGGGCAGACAGACCTGTTCGGAACGTCCATCTGAGGCCTAAATCTCCTGGGTTGATTTACTAAAGGCAAACCGGTCTTATACATGGTAAGGGAAGTTGCCCTTTGCAAGGGAAACAACATGTGGTGAAATTTGACTTTGCAAAGAATACCCAGTCACTTGCAAGGGAAATAAAAAAAACAGCAATTTTACTTTCACATGATTGGATGATGGAGTTTCGCTTCATTCATTAAGCTCCGGGGAAAATTCCCTTGCAAAGTGTACAACTTATTAAACACCATAGAGAGTCTGCTCAAAGTGAACATTTTTTATGCTGTTTTGTAAAAACTTTGGGTCCTTCTAAATGTAAAAAAAGGAAGAAACACTAATTACAAATTAGTAATGCAATTTTTGCAGAGCATGCAACACATCACCACACGCCACAAAGTACGAGGAAAGGCTGCATGCATGAAAACGTCGACATGCCACGGCATAACAAGAACATACTTACGTGAAAACGTTTTAAAAATGATAGCGTGTAAATCCCTAAACCGCTCAGCTTCACGTACAGCTGCAATACAGAAGGCAAACAGGATGCTTGGTTGAACAAGCCGCATTCAAGGCTTCATTGAAGTGGTGATACTGTTTGTCACAGTTAAAGTGTCCTCAAAGTGTACGGTGTGTATGACACAAGCCTGGTGTATCTCATAGATCATGGCATTTAGCTGATGGATGTTATCACAGCTTGAATTAGTAACACTTTTCTGTTGGTAGACTCCTTTGTTAGGTAACCTGGGCACTATATTCCACCTTTTGTGACAGCAAGAAAATACATGGATAAAATATTATTATTATTATTATATAGTATTTATATAGCGCCAAAGGGTATGCTCAGCGCTGTACAGTAGCAAGGGGGACAGAACATGAGACAAGACAGTAACAGTACACTACACGAGGGGTTCGAGGGCCCTGCTCTTTCGAGCTTGCAATCTAGGAGGGAGGGGAGGGTGGCACAGGAGGAGATGGCTGTGGGGGATGGAGTGGTGGGTGGAATGAAGGAGATTGGTTGTGAGGTGAGGTCGGGTGTTAGGAGAGGTTGGGGTAGGCTTCCCTGAAGAGGAGGGTTTTCAGGGTGCGCCTGAAGGTGATCAGGGTAGGTGACATTCTGATGGATTGGGGTAGGGAGTTCCAGAGGATGGGGGAAGTCCTAGAGAAGTCCTGCAATCGGGCATTGGAGGAGGAGACCAGGGAGCTAGGGAGCAGGAGGTCCTGTGAGGAGCGGAGGGCACGGGTAGGGTAGTATCTGGGTATCAGGTCAGTAATGTAGTTTGGGGCGGCATTGTGAATGGCTTTGTAGGTCAGGGTTAGCAGCTTGAACTTGATGCGTTGGGCAATCGGGAGCCAGTGAAGGGATTGGCAGAGGGGGGAGGCAGATGTGGAGTGCTTGGTGAGGTGGATGAGTCTGGCCGCTGAGTTCAGGATAGACTGGAGTGGGGATAGCGTTCGTTTGGGTAGGCTGGTGAGGAGGGAGTTGCAATAGTCCAGGCGTGAGATGATGAGGGAGTGTACGAGTTGTTTGGTGGTGTCTGGGGTGAGGAATGTGCGTATCTTGGAGATGTTGCGGAGGTGGAGCCTGCAAGATCTAGATAGCAGTTGGATGTGGGGTAGGAAGGAGAGGTCGGAGTCCAGGGTGACACCCAGGACTTTGGCGTGTGGGGTGGGAGAGATGGTGGCGTTATTAGTGGTGATGGAGAGGATGGGGGAGGGGCACGGGGTGGGAGAAGACCAGGAGCTCGGTTTTGGATAGGTTAAGTTTGAGGAAGTGGAGCGACATCCAGTCTGATATGTCGTTTAGGAGGTGGGCGATGTTCTTCAAGGCATATACTAATCAACATAAACTATATGATTGGTGTAGCAATTCTACCCTCACATCTCTAATATACACTATCATAGTAGTAGTCTACGATCTCCCAATAGAAAATATTGTTTAACAGGAAAATATAACTGATCAATTATAAGCAGAGCTGTGAGGCAAAAATATAAATAGGTGCCAAGTGACAACCCTCTAAGGGGGGCATACGCTTCACTTTGAGTGTACAACTATTATGTGTATTCAGAATTTGACATGTCTGTCTTAGTAGTTCTATGATCAACTGTGTCCAAAAATTGTACCATAATAATTAAACCGTATTCACAATGTCAATGTACCGTATATTTAGCTCCATAAGACACAGCTAGGTTTTAGAGGAGAAAAACAAGAAAAAAAATATTCTGAACCAATGGACTGCAGACACAGTACAGGAGATGACCAGAGACTGCGGACACAGTACAGGAGAAGACCAGAGACTGCGGACACAGTACAGAAGATGACCAGAGACTGCGGACACAGTACAGGAGATGACCAGAGACTGCGGACATAGTACAGGAGATGACCAGAGACTGCGGACATAGTACAGGGGATGACCAGAGACTAAGGACATAGAAGAGGAGATGACCAGAGACTGCAGACACAGTACAGGAGATGACCAGAGACTGCGGACACAGTACAGGAGATGACCAGAGACTGCGGACACAGTACAGGAGATGACCAGAGACTGCGGACACAGTACAGGAGATGACCAGAGACTGCGGACACAGTACAGAAGATGACCAGAGACTGCGGACACAGTACAGGGGATGACCAGAGACTGCGGACAGTACAGGAGATGACCAGATACTGCGGACATAGTACAGGAGATGACCAGAGACTGCGGACACAGTACAGGGGATGACCAGAGACAGCGGATACAGTACAGGGAATGACCAGAGACTGCGGACACAGTACAGGAGATGACCAGAGACTGCAGACAGTACAGGGGATGACCAGAGACTGCAGACATAGAACAGGAGATGACCAGAGACTGCGGACACAGTACAGGGGATGACCAGAGACTGCAGACATAGTACAGAGATGGTCAGAGACTGCGGACATAGTACAGGAGATGACCAGAGACTGCAGACATAGTACAGGAGATGACCAGAGACTGCGGACACAGTAAAGGGGATGACCAGAGACTGCGGACACAGTACAGGAGATGACCAGAGACTGCGGACATAGTACAGGGAATGACCAGACACTGCAGACACAGTACAGGAGATGACCAGAGACTGCGTACACAGTACAGAAGATGACCAGAGACTGCGGACATAGTACAGGAGATGACCAGAGACTGCGGACACAGTACAGGAGATGACCAGAGACTGCAGACATAGTACAGGAGATGACCAGAGACTGCGGACACAGTACAGGAGATGACCAGAGACTGCGGACACAGTACAGGAGATGACCAGAGACTGCGGACACAGTACAGGAGATGACCAGAGACTGCGGACATAGTACAGGGAATGACCAGAGACTGCGGACACAGTACAGGAGATGACCAGAGACTGCGGACATAGTACAGGGAATGACCAGAGACTGCGGACACAGTACAGGAGATGACCAGAGACTGCGGACATAGTACAGGAGATGACCAGAGACTGTGGACACAGTACATGAGATGACCAGAGACTGCAGACACAGTACAGGAGATGACCAGAGACTGTGGACATAGTACAGATGACCAGAGACTGTGGACATAGTACAGATGACCAGAGACTGCAGATAGTACAGGGATGACCAGAGACTGCAGACAGTAAAGGAGATTAAAAGAGACTGTGGACCTTTGGGGAGGGAGGGGGAGCGGGTACCTGAATTTGACAGTTAACGGCTCCCACTTGCGCGGAGTTGTCCTTCCTTCTTCCCGCGGCGGCTTCTGTGACAGCCGGGTGCCCACTGCGCATGCGCGAGAAGCGCTGCGCTTTGTGAATGGCCCGGAGCCTTCTGGGACCTGCCATGTGTCCCAGAAGACGCCGGACCATTCACAAAGCGCAGTGGGCACCCGGCTGTCAGAGAAGCCGCCGCGGGAAGACTGTGCAGCGCTGGAGCGAGGAACAGGTGAGGTCCTGCAGGAGAGAAGAGCTAAGCGGCCGGCCCGATACTCTGACATGGTGGCGGCAGAAATACCGGACCGGCCGCTTTTCATTCACTCCATAAGACGCACTGATATTTTCCCACCTTTTTTGGGGGGAAAAAAGTGCGTCTTATGGAGCGAAAAATACGGTATATTTAAACTATTTTAAAAGTTGTACTAAGCAACACTAAGCACAGCTACAGGAGATATAACACAAAGGTCTCATTTTCCAGGGCTCACCTCTGTTTCCGGAGAATGCCACTAGCCAGTTACTCAGTAAAAGGGAACTGAAACCTCCTATCCTATATAGCCCAGGAAGCTGCCATATTAGACTCCGTTCGATCTGCCCTGGTGATGCACATATACTTATTTATGACACCATCCATTTGATGGTCTGACAGTTTGGTTGAGTGCACAAGCAACTGTGACAGTTAGCATTCACGTCATGCCTTGAATTAGTGTAACTGTTTTGGGAAAATAGATGGGTTTAATTCTGCTTTAACCTCTTGCCGTCCGCCTGCTGTTTATAACCGGCAGGGCGGTGGCAGTCCAGGGGCGGGTTGCTGTTCATAAACGGCACCCGCCTTTTCTAGCTGTGCGCTCTCCCTGGGAGTGCGCAGCACCGCGATCCGGTGCCCGTTGTGTCCTCCGGGACACAGTGAAGCACTGATCATCGGACGGGACCTCTGTACTGATCGGCCAATCAGTGATCACATGCAAAGTAGTAAGCAAGATGTCACTTGTGACATCATTGCTTACTACGTGTGAAATCTGTGAATGATCACAGAGGTCACATGGTACCAGGCTATTCACAACAGCCTTGTACCATGTGACAAGCTGTGACCATACACAGCTCACTCAGTACTTCTCAATGACTGCAAGAATGCAGACAGAGAGAAAGAGAAATGATTGCTTTTACATCCTATATGGGTGTAAAAGCAATCAGTGTAAAAAAATCTTCATCACCCCCCACAAGTAGTACAGTGTCACCATGGTGACACTGTACTGCTAGGGTGACAGTATGTAAAAAAAAAAAAATAATAATAATAATATAAAAAAATCAAATAAAAATGTAAAAAAAAATGTTTAAAAATTATAATTTTTGGTTCTAAACTAATTGGGATTTTTTTTTACTAAAATAATTACGGAATAAATTTTGGCCAAGATTTATGATGAAATATTATTTATTTGGAAAATTTTATTAAAAAAAACACTTTTTAAAAAAATTTTTGGACTTTTTCATTTACATAGCAAAAAAAATAAAAATCCCAGCGGTGAATAAACACCACCAAAATAAAGCTTTATCTGTCTCAAAAAATGGTAAAAAATTCATATGGGTACAGTGTTGCATGACCGCGCAATTGTCATTCAAAGTGTGATAGCGCTGAAAGCTGAATATTGGCCTGGACTGGAAGGGGGTGAAAGTGTCCGGACTGGAAGGGGGTGAAAGTGTCCGGACTGGAAGGGGGTGAAAGTGTCCGGACTGGAAGGGGGTGAAAGTGTCCGGACTGGAAGGGGGTGAAAGTGTCCGGACTGGAAGTGGTTAACAAGTAGGAGCAGTCCGCTCTTGTCGCTATTTTTTTTTTTTATGAATAACATTTTATTAAATTTTCCACATGTATATACATACATGACATTTTAAAAAGAAATAAAGATAAAGAAAAACAAAGGGATCATCGATGCTAGTAACATGGGTAGAAAAATAACAGTATGCAATGACAATAGGGCAACATTGGAAGTCGCTATTTTTTTAGGTTCCCAATTTCCTAAGAAACTAGATTACCCACTTGACTATTGTCATCTGATCTGGCTTCCAGGCATCTTCTAAATTCTATACTTGATAACTTGTAAAATCCTAACCGCACTATTAGTAAATTAACACTCCGATGTAAATTAAAAAACGACAGCCTAGAATATTTTCGATTACATTATCATTAGATGAATAGAAAAAAAAAAGAACACAAATCCATATTCTAATAAATAAATGAATTATGTAAAGAGCGCACATAGAAACAAAACTGCGCCCCGTACTGTTCTCTGGGGAAAATGTGTTTCCATTTATTTATTTTTATCTTTTGATGGACATTTGTCTTTTATTCAACCTAAGTACTGTCCACGTTTGTATTTTCTTTCTACAGATGCAAAGAGATGTGTAGCATGCTGCCTTTACTGATACAGAAAACTGATGATTCTTCCAGGCTTTTATCCTGATCCTAGCTGGGCAGGGAACTTCAGCAAGGGTATGATAAGCTATCTCCCATGGGACAAATGTTCAGCATGACCGCACCCAGACAGCCTATGTGCTAAGATTTCCTTGAAAAACACCATGCTTGTGTAACTACACATCTTTGCATAATTCCAAGATATTATGTCACTTTAAAGATGGAAAATTCTTAAAAACTATATGTGTAAAGTTTCTTCGTGTGCATACATCTCTACAATAAATATATTTTGTTTACCATGGTAGTAACAGTAAACACACGGTATAGCAAATTATTTTTTTTATAAGGTTGATGTGAATCCAAAATCTCATACACGCTTTAAGACCCTTTTCACACAAAAGTGTGAAGACTATTACCCTTTAAATCAGTGGTTCTCAACCTCTGGAACCTCAAGACTAGGGGTTGACTAACCATTTCGAAACTCGGGCACTGCCCGAGGGCCTGGGGTCAGTAGGGGGCCCCATGAGATGCCCCAGGTACCTTTTTCATAGGCTTTTTTGAGTTTGGGCAAGGACACAGGGGCCCCATGATCCCTTATTGCCCGGGGGGGCCCCATGAGTTGTCAGTCCGCCCCTGCTCAGGACCCACATTTGTCCTTGGTCAATAAAGTGATTCTATTTTTTTTTTTTAAAACAACAAACATGTCTATACTTACCTGCTCTGTGTAGTGGTTTTGCACAGAGCAGCCCGGATCCTCCTCTTCTTGGTTCCCCTACCAGAACTCCTGGCCCCTCCCTCCAGCTGGATGCCCCCACAGCAAGCAGCTTGCTATGGGGCACCCGATGCTCCATGTATCCATTCACACACGGAGCTGCAGCTCGGCCCCGTCCCCTCTCTCTACTCACTGGCTATGACTGACAGCAGTGGGGGCCAATGGCTCCCACTTCTGTCTCAGCCAATGAGGAGAGGGAGTCCCGGGATAGCTGAAACTCCAGTGCATATCGCAGCAAGGGGGCTTAGGTGAGTATTGGGGGGCTGGGGGGAATGCTGCACAGAGGTTTTTTACCTTCATGAATAGAATGCATAGAGGTAAGAAACCTTGAGCCTTTACAACCACTTTTAAGTCGCGACCCAAAAATAATTTAATTTTCGAAATATTATAATTTATTCCACAAAACAAAAACTTGTGCAGTATTCTACAGTATACATAATTTTACATAATAAAACAAACACTTTTATAGACTTTTAAAATAATTATTTTAAGCATACATAAAATAACAAAAATCCACCAATAATAGCCCATTAAGCTGAGCAATGCCTTCTCTACCTCTCACTCTCTCAAAGGCACACTAGGTTAACCTCCCTAGCGGTCTGATTATGTCCATATTTCTGTGCTCAAAGTGGTACATTTTTTTGCATGGAAATATGGTATTTTTTTTATTGTAGGCCTGTAATTTTTAGGAAAAACTCACTGAAATCTGTCCGAACAAGAGTCTAGTAAACATCCCGGGTATGATAAAATTTGAAACACGAAATCATAAATTATAATTTAATAATCATAAAAAATAATATAATAATAATAATACATTTAATTCAATAATATAATCAAACCAAAAACACTGAAATTTGAAATAAAGCTCCAAGTTCGCACATCACTGAGCAAAGTCGCAGAATCGTTTTCAGTGTCTGATGACGAATTTCCCCCACGAATCATTATCACTCAATTCTGCAAGTGGTTCTAATTTACTATCGCTGTTCTCTAGCCGGTATAGACTCGCTTTTGACCTAAAGGGACGCTTTTTGGACACCATGGACGTTTCTCAGTTTCCAGGCAGAAAGAACAGTAAAAATGCAGGCAGGGCGCCGGACAAAGCACTCGGGACAAAATGTATGTGAAATGGTTTGATACAGGAATGTTATACTATGTGATTTTAGTGATTTTAGCGAATGTCACCTTTTGTCATTTTCACATTTCCTGCCGTTCCATCCCCCGTACGTCCCGACGTCGCAGGGGATGGAACCCAGATGACAGATGCCGGCATCCGCCGGATTAGATTGCCGGGGACACTGCAGGAGGGAGATCGCGGGAGCGAAGGACAAGGTAACTGCAGAACAGATGCCGGAGCAGTGCTGCATGGTAAGCCCGAGTGTAGCTCGGTGTTACCGCTTTTGGTACTGAAACTTTACCCCGAGCTACACTCAGGAATACCGCCAGGGGGGTTAAGAGTATTAATGTCTTCAGTCTCTTTTTAAATAAACAGTATAGTTTTTGCAATATTTGTGTGAGGGTTTTCAGTCCCCTATATTTAATGCACTCCTTCAATCCCTACCCTTCCATGCCCTGCTTTAGCCCACCCTTTCATGCCCCCATTTCTTTCCCCTTTTATGCTCTTTCCTTAACCCCCTTTCACACCCTCCTTAAATACCCACTTTGACCTCCTTCTCATGCCCTCCCCTTTCATGATTTCCTTCAGTCTTTCCCTTTCATGTGCACTTTCAGTCCCCCATCACCATCGCCTTCCTGTTTTCTTTCACTCCTTTCAGAATGTACTCTCCATCACCCAGCCACAACCCAGGAAGAGTACCTAGCGAGGTCATTCCCTGGTGTCCAGTGATGCTTTTCTTCCCCCTGCATGGCTGTCTGGCTGGAAGGAAATGTAGTTATGTCACTTCCTCCCAGCACTGCCACGGAGGAATGAGAAATGAGCATGAGGGCCATGGGACCACTTTGTAAGTACATCGTGGGCACCACCTTAATGGGACAGGCTGGCCTGCCAGAATACAAATATTAAGATGGCCGTAGCTGCAGTCCCGACCATCTTAACATTTTTATTAGTGCAGCCAGAGGTTTTTATTAAGCTATGTTGTCAGGGTACCAGACGTTTTATTGGGGCATTAGAGAGGCCTGGGGGGACACTTGTCCCGTGGCCCAATCCTCTCTCGTCGCGACCCACTTTTTGGTTACTACCTATTACTTGAGAAACACAGCTTTAAATCCTTGTAACTGTCTCCATCACTGAGCCGTGGGGTGAATTGCGTTTTGAAAAAGTCCTGAACCTTCCATTGTAAGTCAATGGGAACGCATGAAAAGTGCATTAAAAGCGCACCAAGTCTGCTTTTTGGTGCCTTTTTTAAGTCACATCCAGAGGTGGACTGACAACTCATGGGGCCCCCGGGCAATAGGGGATTGTGGGGCCCCTGTGTCCTTGCCCAAACTCAAAAAAGCCTATGAAAAAGGTACCAGGGGAATCTCATGGGGCCCCCTACTGAGCCCGGGCCCTCGGGCAGTGCCCGAGTTTCCAAATGGTCAGTCCGCCCCTGGCCACAGCTATGTTATGTGTTTTTGAAAAAGGTATACTGCGTTTTTAAGCACACCATTGTGAAAGGGCTTGCATATTAGTGTAATTTCAACCTTTTACTAAAATGTTGCTTATTGATCCTCTCATAAAGGCCCTTGCTCAGGCTCTTGTTGTTACAGGCTGACAACACTCTGTTCCTGTGCCCCAGCTGTGCTCCTGCATTGTCACCCTGCCACAAGGGCTTCTGATGGAGACTACAGGTTTCAACATACATTATACAGTCATGTTCTGCTGTTGCTACCACCAGAAAACCTTCCCTGAGAAATACCAGAGTACATGCATGTAGACAGGACGTGGCTGATAACAGGATGCAAGAGACAAGCATCCCTGAGATGCACCAAAGAACGAAAAATGGTATAGACAAGTATTACATATAAAATATTTGGGACAATAGGTGATGTAGCTTAGCAGGGGTGTGGACATTTTTGAAAAAAATACTTGTCAAGGGACTAAATCGGTGTACCAATCTACTTGTTCCTCATGACAATCTACTTATCCTGATTAAAAAAATGTCTTTTTTTAACCAAAACCGTATTTAAATCTGAGGTCCTTTAAAGAATGTCTGTGGCTTTTAAAAACAAAAGGTGCTTTATGGCGACTTCAACGTTTAATATTTTTAACATTTCACTGTTTATCTCCTTCTCCCCTCCCTGCCTGTCTGCAGCACCGCCCCCAGGGACTAGCAGGGAGGGGAGAGACCTTGCAGTGTAATGAGCACCAATTGGGTGCTCATCAAGAAAGGGGAGTGTCGGGCTTATCCTTCATCCCTTTTGTTGCCAGGGTCTAAAAGACCCTGCATGTCTCCTCTGTACTCCACTGGATGTAATGCAGTGCACATCGCACTGCATTAAATTCTTTTCTGGCCTCGTTGGGAAATCTGCCAACAGGGTCCCAGAAGTGACATGACATCACTTCCGGGTCAGGGCAAGAAGGGGAGGGGAGCAGATGTGTCCACTCTCCTCCCTCCCCTATATGAGACGGCACCTACTGAACTGGTCCTGGACCCGCAGATGGGCAAGCGGAGCCCGGGAGACATAGCAGGCAGGGGGTGGAGGCTGTCACCATAGTGGGCTGTGTGAAAGCAATCAGGCAGCAGTGCAGCCACCTGAATGCTTCCACCTGCCAGGTAAGCCCTGCTGCTCAGAGCTCTGGGCTGGAGAATCTGGAGGGAGAACACAGATCTCCAGTGAAGGGCTGAACATGTTCTCTGCTGATCTCCTGAGTGTCATAAACTGGGAATGACCAGAGAATAGCTGCCATCCTCTGAATCACAGCTATTCTCTGTGTCATAAACGGACACCTGAGTTCTCTATAATCTACTCCAGCTGGAATTCAGATTACCTGTTCTAATGCCATGAGCACATCAGTAAAGAGAATTACTTAATGAAAAGCATTTCTTCCTATAACATTCTATGATGGCTGTAAAGTTTAAACATAGATGACCATCATAGATGTTCAAAACTCACTGCAAATCTGCACTGGTGTCTGTTTATGAACCAGCGGTAATAGATCGCTGCTCAGCTCTCCTGCATTCTTGGAGAACACAGTTCTCCTGTGAATGCCGTTTATGAAGCATATGTAGATCAGTTCTCCAAACGAAGGGAGAACAGTCTACAAACACTGGAAAACGGTCTACAAACGCTGGAGAACGGTCTACAAATGCTGGAGAATGGTCTACAAACGCTGGAAAACGGCTGATTTTACTATAACCTCGCGAGATTACAGTAAAAGATCAGTTTACTAAACAGAGGTAAATTATCGCTGCTTAGTTTTCGGTTCCTCCAATTCTCCAGCTCTGGGCTGGAGAATCTGGAGGGAGAACACAGATCTCCAGTGAAGGGCTGAACATGTTCTCCGCTGATCTCCTGAGTGTCATAAACTGTGAATGACCAGAGATCCTCTGAATCACAGCTATTCTCTGTGTCATAAATGGACACCAAAGTACGGATCCACATTTCATTTTACCATAGACATACCTATAAACAGAGTATTTGTTATTAGTTGCTATGGTTTATGGTACTATGGTGTCCGTTTATGAACCAGCGGTAATAGATCGCTGCTCAGTTCTACGGCATTCTTGGAGAACACAGTTCTCCTGTGAATGCTGTTTATAAAGCATATGTAGATCAGTTCTCCAAACGAAGGGAGAGCGGTCTACAAACGCTGGAGAACGGTCTACAAACGCTGGAAAACGGCTGATTTTACTATAATCTTGCGAGATTACAGTAAAAGATCAGTTTACTAAGCAGAGGTAAATTATCGCGGCTTAGTTTTCGGTCCCTCCGATTCTCCAGCTCTGGGCTGGAGAATCTGGAGGGAGAACACAGATCTCCAGTGAAGGGCTGACATGATCTCCTGAGTGTCATAAACTGTGAATGACCAGAGAAAAGCTGTGATCCTCTGAATCGCAGCTATTCTCTGTGTCATAAACGGACACCTAAGTACCTTTTATTGCTGTTTGGAGTTATAGACACAATTGCCGCCGTATATGTATAAAGTTTACATAGAAATCAAATGCTTGAAAAACATGATGCTCCATAAGTCTCGGCATTTATAACATAAGCATAATATTATTATTATTAGAATACAGCATTAATAAAGTAACACATGATTAATACAATTTTTAAATATACTTTTTACTTTTAGTATTCTAGTATTCATTTTAGTTTTAGTGTCTTATTTAATGATTTTCAAATATATATTAAACTACAATTTATAATCTAAAAGGGGGCATAGTGTTTTGGTGTTCTGTTCTAGTGGAAAGTTTGAGTCATAAGTATAGTATATTGTATATATTAATACAAATTGCACAAATAAAATAAACAACGGTTAAGTCAGCTTGCATGGTGAATGTTGTTACTCAACACTTGCAAAATCCAACACTCTCCTTGTTTGTGTAGTTTCCACTTCCTCACACTGTCCTAAGATATTCCTGTTTTCACAATAGGGCTGTCTGAACAAGAACAATAAAAGAGAAGTGTTGACTTCTGGTTAAATGCAGGGAAGAGGGGAACAATGTATTGCCCGTTGCTCCTCCGTTCTCCACTGGTTTCATGAACTATACGGGTATATTTAAAAAGCAGTGACGTTCATTATTATCATACAGGATTTACAGTTGTGTTCAAAATAATAGCAGTGTGTTGAAAAAAGTGAATAAAGCTCACAATCCTTCTAATAGCTTTTATTTCCATCCACACAAATGCATTGGGAACACGACACATTCTATTCCAAATCAAAACATGACGAAAAATATATCAAATTTGTGTTGTTCCTCTAAAAAAATTTGAAGAAAAGTGAATATTAGACGGTTCAAAAAAATCTCAGTGTTTGTATTCTTCTTTACAAACTCAAACATTCACTATATAAACTGAGAAATGTTTGAAGATTTTGCTTTCCTTTGAATGACTTCATGAATATTTGGTTGTAGTCGCACTGTTTCTGAGAACTGCTGTACATCTGTGTTGCATGGAGTCACCCAACTTCTGGCCCCTGTGATCAGGTATTCCAGCCCAGGATGATTGGACCACATTCCACAGTTCTCTATTTCTTGGTTTTGCATTTTTGATGTCACCCCACAAGTTTTCTATTGGATGAAGATCCGGGGATTGGGCTGGCCACTCCATAACGTCAATCTTGTTGGTCTGGAACCAAGATGTTGCACGTTTACTGGTGTGTTTGGGGTCGTTGTCTTGTTGGAACATTTCAAGGGCATTTCCTCGTCAGCATAAGGCAGCATGACCTCTTCAAGTATTCTGATGTATTCAAACTGATCCATGATCCCTGGTATGCGATAAATAGGCCCAACACCGTAGGATGAGAAACATCCCCATATCATGATGTTTGCACCACCATGCTTCACTGTCTTCACAGTGTACTGTGGCTTGAATTCAGTGTTTGGGGGTCGTCTGACAAACTGTCTCCGGCCACTAGACCCAAAAAGAACAATCTTACTTTCATCAGTCCACAAAATGTTGCGCCATTTCTCTTTAGGTCAGTCAATGTGCTCTTTGGCAGATTGTAACCTCTTCAGCACATGTCTTTTTTCCAACAGTGGGACTTTGCGGGGGCTTCTTGCAGATAGCTTGGCTTCACATAGGCGTCTTCTAATTGTAACAGTCCTCACAGGGAACTTTACTCCTTCTTTCATCTTCCTGGAGCTGATTGTTGGCTGAGTCCGCGCCATTTTGGCTGTTCTTCTATCCATTCGAATGGTAGTTTTTCGCTTTCTTCCACGTCTTTCGGGTTTTGGTTGCCATTTGAAAGCATTTGCGATCATTTTAGCTGAGCAGCCTATCATTTTCTCAGTTTACAGGCAATAAAAACAGTAAAAACGCAGGCAGGGTGCAGGACAAAGCACTCGGGACAAAATGTATGTGAAATGGTTTGGTACAGGAATGTTTTACTATGTGATTTTAGTGATTTTAGTGATTTTAGTGAATGTCACTTTTTGTCATTTTCAAATTTCCTGCCGTTACGTCCCCCGTACGTCTCGACGCTCGCAGGGGACGGAACCCAGATGACAGATGCCGGCACCCGCCGGATTACATTGCCGGGGACACTGCAGGAGGGACATCGCGGGAGCGCAGGACAAGGTAAGTGATCGAGGGATCCCGAAGCAGCACCGCATGGTAAGCCCGAGTGTAGCTCGGGGTTACCGCTTGTGGTATTGAAACTTTACCCCGAGCTACACTCGGGAATACCGCCAGGGAGGCGATGTACACCTGTGTTGTGCACGAGGCCTAAAAGAAGTCAATTGTTACAGTTTACAATCACTTTACAATTTGCTATGTAATAGTAAACATTTAGAAGGGTTACCTGTGTCTAAGCAGTATCCTACACTCCTCTGTCTACAGCCCCATAGCTATATATCTGCAGTATGAGTTCTACGGCACTGTGCCTCTGACTGTTTGTCAGGATGGTTGGTAATGCCAGTGCTGTGCTGCTCACTTTTCTCCATGCTGGAGGCTCTGCCATGGAGAAGCTAAGACCTGCCTACCAAGATGGCTGCCTCCCTTAGAAATACAATGCAGAACACGGCACAGTAATTTACTAGTGGGAAAATATTTGCTTCAAGGAGACCACAGGCAATACTGGTGACTATTTCTTTATTTTTTGGGGCATAGCATCCAGAATGTAGTTCCTCTTTAACTTCTGAGCCAAAACTGGTGTGCTGGTACTGAAAATCTTTCTGTTGGGGAATCCTGGTTGTATATGCAACTTTCTTCTAATGGTTATTGTTGGCTTAACTTTTCCTACATAGTCACTGGATGCAGAATAACATCCAACTTTTGGGTATAAATCCAAGCACTTAAAAAGGCATTCAAAGGTTTCCCGGGAAGCAGAACTGCAGCATAGACCGCTGCTTTTATTGTTTTTGCGCAGCTCCACTCACATGGCCATGTCATTCATTGACTTCTTTGAATGAATAAACTGCAAGGCAGCACAGTGGCTAAATGGTTAGCACTTCCACCTGGCAGTACTAGGGTTGCTGGTTCGAATGCCAACCACAGCACCACCTGCCTGGAGCTTGCATGTTCTCCCTGTGCCTGCGTGTGCTTCCTCTAGGTACTCCAGTTTCCTCCCACACTCCAAAGACATGCTGGTAGGTGAATTGGCTCCTGTCTAAATTGTCCCTAGTATGTGTATGAATGTAAGTTAGGGACCTTAGATTGTATGCCCCTTGAGGGTTAGGGACCTTAGATTGTACGCCCCTTGAGGGTTAGGGACCTTAGATTGTACGCCCCTTGAGGGTTAGGGACTGATGTGAATGTACAATATATATGTAAAGTGCTGCGTAAATTGATGGCACTATATAAGTACCTGAAATAAATAAAAACTGAACTTATCCTTTAAGACTCACCACACTTTTGTAACTCACCTCTCCTTCTACACCTAGTGGGGATCAGCACCTTTCCTTTGCACAATTTCCAGCAAATTTAAACCACATGACAAAATTAGCAAAAGATCGAGATCAAGGCTGCTGGATGCTTATGAAAATTTCTGTTTTTACTGTAAGAGCTACATTTACCTCTGCCACCTCCTACCTCTCCGGTCTTCTAAATGATAATAAGGAAACATATAACAAGGTTTGGGAGGTGGAAAGCACTTGACTCTTACATGAAAAGTTGACATTTGCACACAACATGAGCTGACTATATAAAAGTATCTGCTCAGAGAGGCTGATTTAATAAAGGCAAATTATTATTATTATACAGTATTTATAAAGCGCCGATAGTTTGCTCAGCGCTGTACATTACAAAGGGGGACAGAACATGTGACAGAACAATACCAATACAATGCAAAACATGAGGGGTGCGAGGGCCCTGCTCTTTCGAGTTTACAATCTAGGAGGGAGGGGATGGTGGTACAGGAGGAGATAGCTGTGGGGGATGGAGTGGTAGGAGGAGTGGAGGAGGTCGGCAAGTTAGCAGGGGGTGGGGTAGGCTTCCCTGAAGAGATGGGTTTTCAGGGTGCGCCTAAAGGAGAGGAGAGTAGGTGATAATCTGATGGGTTGGGGCAGGGAGTTCCAGAGGATGGGTGACACCCTGGAGAAGTCCTGGAGGCGGGCATGGGAGGAGGAGACCAGGGAACTAGAGAGAAGGAGGTCTTGTGAAGAGCAGGCGGTACTTGGATATTAGGTCAGTGATGTAGTACGGGGCAAAT
Source organism: Staurois parvus (assembly GCF_062004578.1). Lineage (NCBI taxonomy): Eukaryota > Metazoa > Chordata > Amphibia > Anura > Ranidae > Staurois > Staurois parvus. The sequence continues at coordinate 756,945 of NW_028318610.1, read as the reverse complement.
AGGCTGTTTATGTTGTAAGAGAATATTCCTTTAGTTTCTAAGTGAAAATTCACTTTCCAAACAATACCAAACCAAATGCAAAGAAAAAAATAGTATCTGTGCTCGCATATGATGGAATGAAGTCAGCAGAGCTTCAACTCATTCACTAAGCCCCTTGCATGGCCAATAACCTATCTGTAAATCTACCCCACTGTAGTGTAGTGTAGTGTCATTGGGTTTACACTGAAGGCAATCTCTGCTTATTTTTCAATCAGTTTGAATTCTCCAGGTTTGTAATTTAGGTAAAGATCTGGTTATACAACAAACACATCTTCATATTTGGGTTGGTCAATATCTCAAAAATACTGTAATTATTCTAATAAAGGATATCTTTGCTTCAAACCACTTGAGACCTCACCATACCACAACCTACCCTACCTGCAATGATGCCATGTTTTAATACTGAAGTTACATCTGATCTGAAATACACTGCTCAAAAAAATTCAAGTGTTACTAAACCCACAACAGTACAATCAGTCTGTATATGCAGTAAGGCGTGCTGGTTATACTCACTGTGGAACCTAAGGGGTTAATCCCCTGCATTGTGTAAAAAGAAAAGTTGTTTGATCCTTTCTTCTCTGTTCCTCCCCTTTTACAAGTGACCACCTCTTATCTCCAGACTGAACCATAGGCATGCACATGCTCAGTTTGGTGTGTATTGCTAGAGAGGTTTTTTTTTTTCTTGGGAGAGTGCATGTGATTAGCCAGTAAGCACTGTCCAGACAGAGGTCAGGGGACTTCCATCCTCTTAGAGCAGAAATAAAAGTCCTCCTACAAGCTTTAGCTAGTGGTGGGCTGGACACAGATAGATGTCACAAGGCAGCTCTGACTGCTGATGAGAAAAGGTATTTAGCAGTTTATATTTACTAAAATAATTGCATTTCCATGTTCTGTGTACTGTGGGAGACCAGATATAGTGAATGCAGGATCCTGGGTTTAGTAACAATTTAAAGGAACACTTTTAATCAGAGTATAGCATAAAGTCAATTAATCTCCTGGGATAATGATCTGGTCAGTTAAGTAGCAGAGGGGGTTGTTAATCAGTTTCAGCTGCTTTGATGTTAATGAAATTAATAAAAGGTGCACTAGATGGGCAACAATAAGACAACCCCCAAGACAGGAATGGTTTTACAGATGGAGGCCACAAACATTTTTTTCCCTACTAATCTTTTCTGTGTTTTTCGCTAGTTTTGCATTTGGCTAGGGTCAGTGTCACTACTGGTAGCATGAGGCGTTACGTAGACCCTACAAAGGTTGCAAAGGCAGTCCAACTCGTCCAGGATGGCACATCAATATGTGTCATTGCCAGAAGGTTTGCTGTCTCCCAGAACAGTCTCAAGAGCATGGAGGAGATTCCAGGAGACAGGCAGTTACTCTAGGAGAGCTGGACAGAGCCGTAGAAGGTCCTTAACCCATCAACAGGAGCCATATCTGCTCCTTTGTGCAAGGAGAAACAGGATGAGCACTGCCAGAGCCCTACAAAATGACCTCCAGTAGGCCACTGCTGTGAATGGCTCTGATCAAACAATCAGAAACAGACTTCATGAGGGTGGCCTGAGGGCCCAACATCCTCTAGTGGACCCTGTGCTCACTGCCCGGCACCATAGAGCTCGACTGGCATTTGCCACTGAACACCAGAATTGGCAAGTCCACCACTGGCACCCTGTGCTTTTCACAGATGAGATCAGGTTCACCCTGACCACACATGACAGATATGAAAGGGTCTGGAGAAGCCGTGGAGAATGTTACATTGTTCAGCATGACCGTTTTGGTGGTGGGTCAGTGATGGTTTGAGGAGGCATATCCATGGAGGAACGTACAGACCTCTACAGCCTAGACAATGGCACCCTGACTGCCATTAGGTATCAGGATGAAATCCTTGGACCCTTTGTCAGACCCTACACTGGTGCAGTGGGTCCTGGGTTCCTCCTGGTGCACAATGCCCGGCCTCATGTGGCGAGAGTACGCAGGCTGTTCCCGGAGGATGAAGGAATTGATACCATTGAATGGCCCCCACACTCGCCTGACCTACATCCAATAGAACACCTCTGGGATATCATGTTTCAGTCCATCCGACGCCACCTCAGACTGTCCAGGAGCTCAGTGATGTCCTGGTCCAGATCTGGGAGGAAATACCCCAGGACACCATCCGTCTTCTCATTAGGATCATGCCCCGACATTGTCAGGCATGCATACAAGCACGTGGGGGCCATACAAACTACTGAGGACCATTTTGAGTTGCTGCAATGAAATTTCACCAAAATGGACTAGCGTGCTGCATCGTTTTTTCTCTTTGATTTTCAGGGTGTCTTTGAATTCAGTCCTCTGTAGGTTGATAATTTTAATTTCCATCAAACGATGGGGCGTCCTTACATTCCTAACACATTACCCCGTCCATGTCAGTATAGATATCCAGCATGAGATTTTTCCACGTTGAGATCTGATGTGTTTTCAAAGTGTTCCTTTCATTTTTTTTGAGCCATGTATAATGGAACCCTGTGTTTGGCTATTATGTCAGCAAAACCAAATTAAGCATAGGCAGGGTGAATGAGATTCAGTATGAATTTACCTCTTTTTACCTAAAAAAAAATAAAATGTTTTAATTTCTGACTCAAAGAATTTGCAAACCCACCATTTAATATTGCTGATATGTGCCTGCTGTACCATTTACTTGTATGAAAAAATATCCTGTTCTTTTTGTATTACTTCCCATGTGCAAAATCCCTGGTGTTCCTGCTAATTCCTCTGCTTTCCTATTTCAAAACTGACCACACTAGGCATGAGAGCACAGCATGGTTTGTTCTCTAGCTGTGTTGAGAACTGAACTTGTTCTCCTCCAATGGTCACGCTTGTGGTGACACACCCACCCTGCATAGACATTCACTGGAAGATGAGTGTACTGCTGTTTCTTCTCCCCAGCTCGTATGCAGCCAAGAACAGGGGGAATGTGTAAAAAAAAGGAAAATAAAAATATTTATAATGTTTTTTTATATCTATACACAAATGTTTTGCCTTTCATTTGTATTATAAACTGAATGGGTTCTTTCACAAGGTGAAGGTTTACATATACTTTAAGAACAGCCTAGCTATGGTTTGCCTAGAATGTTTATCTGGTTTGATGATAGATAACCATAAGAAAATGATCCATATATTCAGTTAAACAAATACCGTATTTTTCACTCCATAAGACGCACCTAGGTTTTAGAGGAGAAAAACAAGAAAAAAAATATTGTGAACCAATGGACTGCAGACATAGTACAGGGGATGACCAGAGACTGCGGACACAGTACAGGAGATGACCAGACACTGCGGACAGTACAGGAAATGACCAGAGACAGCGGACATAGTACAGGAGATGACCAGAGACTGCGGACATAGTACAGGAGATAACCAGAGACTGCGGACAGTACAGGAGATGACCAGAGACTGCGGACACAGTACAGGAGATGACCAGAGACTGCAGACACAGTACAGGAGATGACCAGAGACTGCGGACACAGTACAGGAGATGACCAGAGACTGCGGACACAGTACAGGGGATGACCAGAGACTGCAGACATAGTACAGGAGATGACCAGAGACTGCGGACACAGTACAGGGGATGACCAGAGACTGCGGACAGTACAGGAGATGACCAGAGTCTGCGGACACAGTACAGGAGATGACCAGAGACTGCAGACACAGTACAAGAGATGACCAGAGACTGCGGACACAGTACAAGAGATGACCAGAGACTGCAGACATAGTACAGGAGATGACCAGAGACTGCGGACACAGTACAGGAGATGACCAGAGAATGCGGACACAGTACAGGAGATGACCAGAGTCTGCGGACACAGTACAAGAGATGACCAGAGACTGCGGACACAGTACAGGAGATGACCAGAGCCTGCGGACACAGTACAGGAGATGACCAGAGACTGCGGGCATAGTACAGGAGATGACCAGAGACTGCGGGCACAGTACAGGAGATGACCAGAGACTGTGGACATGGTACAGGGGATGACCAGAGACTGCGGACATAGTACAGGAGATGACCAGAGACTGCGGACACAGTACAGGAGATGACCAGAGACTGCGGACACAGTACAGGAGATGACCAGAGACTGCGGACACAGTACAGGGGATGACCAGAGACTGCGGACAGTACAGGAGATGACCAGAGACTGCGGACATAGTACAGGAGATGACCAGAGACTGCGGACATAGTACAGGAGATGACCAGAGACTGTGGACATAGTACAGATGACCAGAGACTGCGGACATAGTACAGATGACCAGAGACTGCGGACATAGTACAGGAGATGACCAGAGACTGCGGACATAGTACAGATGACCAGAGACTGCGGACATAGTACAGGAGATGACCAGAGACTGCGGACACAGTACAGGGAATGACCAGAGACTGCGGACATAGTACAGATGACCAGAGACTGCAGACAGTAAAGGAGATTACCAGAGACTGCGGACCTTTGGGGAGGGAGGGGTAACGGGTACCTGAATTTGACAGGTACCCGCTCCCACTTCCGCAAAGTTGTCCTTCCTTCTTCCTCCCGCGGCGGTTTCTGTGACAGCCGGGTGCCCACTGCGCATGCGCGAGAAGCGCTGCGCTTTGTGAATGGCCCGGAGCCTTCTGGGACCTGTCATGTGTCCCAGAAGACACTGGACCATTCACAAAGCGCAGCGCTTCTCGAGCATGCGCAGTGGGCACCCGGCTGTCACAGAAGCCGCCAAGGGAAGACTGCAGCGCTGGAGCGAGGAACAAGTAAGGTCCTGCAGGAGAGAAGAGCTGAGCGGCTGACCCGATATTCTGACATGGTGGCGGCAGAAATACCGGACGGGCCGCTTTACATTCACTCCATAAGACGCACTGACATTTTCCCCTCTTTTTTGGGGGGAAAAAAGTGCGTCTTATGGAGCGAAAAATACGGTAATACCTAAAACAAAACACAAACAGGAATACAGGAATTGAGTGTCCTGCATCTTATACAAGCCCTGCTTCCCTTCAGCTGCCAAGAAAAAAGAAGCATTTGAAAGTGTGGTTTGCATGTAGTCCTGTTACTGGGTTTCCACATCACTAGTCTTTTGTATAAACAGATGAAGAGGAACAAGCACAAATAATGAAATATAGGATATGGGAAAAAGAGGAAGCTGAACTAGTACGTCTGTCCAACTGAAAAGCCGATGGAGAAGTGACAGAAAAGGAAGCATATGTAAGGAATAGCTCTGGTGGCCTTTTATAGGATATCATACTTGTTTAATTTTTACTTTTTTTGTTTGCTTTATTTATGCAATATCGGCAAAGGATAAAAAAAAAACTAGGATACAATAAACTAGCAAAAAATACACAGAGGGCCTAAGATACTACAGTGATCAGTACTGAATCTAAATAAAGCGGAAGGTAAAATCATTGGAAATGCACCACTTTAAGGCCTCATGCCTTGTTACATGTAATATCTTATTGAAACTTTTTGGCTTTTATACAAATAAATATATTTGCGGTGCTTCACTACGGAGATTCCTCTATATCTGAGCCCTATAGTAGGAATAGGAGGAGACCGTAGTATTGGAGGAACCTTGTGGTGGATGATTTGGATCGGGATATACACAGCTACATGCCTTTATAGACCATCTATAACTTGGGGTCTATATTCCTGGTAAGAGACTGTGTTGGGTGGTGAACACACTGGATATAATAGATTGCTGGACTCTTAGGATCACGGTGAAAGGCTTCATTGGAGACATGGACTTTCGATTTAACCACTTCCAGTCCGGACACTTTTACCCCCTTCCGGTCCGGACACTTTACCCCCCTTCCGGTCCGGACACTTTCCCCCCCTTCCGGTCCGGACACTTTCCCCCCCTTCCAGTCCGGACACTTTCCCCCCCTTCCAGTCCGGACACTTTCCCCCCCTTCCAGTCCGGACACTTTTACCCCCTTCCTGTCCAGGGCAATTTTCAGCTTTCAGCGCTATCACACTTTGAATGACAATTGCGCGGTCATGCAATACTGTACCCAAATGAATTTTTTACCATTTTTTTGAGACAGATAAAGCTTTATTGTGGTGGTATTTATTCACCGCTGGGATTTTTATTTTTTTTGCTATGTAAATGAAAAAGTCCAAAAATTTTGAAAAAAAGTGTTTTTTTTATAAAATTTTGCAAACAAATAATATTTCATCATAAATCTTGGCCAAAATTTATTCCGTTATCTTTTTAGTAAAAAAAAAAAAATCCAAATTAGTTTATAACCAAAAATTATAATTTTTAAACATTTTTTTTTACATTTTTATTATTTTTTTTATATTATTATTTTTTATTTTTTTTTACATACTGTCACCCTAGCAGTACAGTGTCACCATGGTGACACTGTATTACTTGTGGGGGATGATGAAGATTTTTTTTTTATTTTTTTTACACTGATTGCTTTTACACCCATAAAGGCTGTAAAAGCAATAATTTCTCTTTCTGTCTGCATTCTTGCACTCATTGAGAAGTACTGACTGAGCTGTGATTGGTCAGAGCTTGTCACATGGTACAAGGCTGTTGTGAACAGCCCTGTACCATGTGACCTCTGTGATCATTCACAGATTTCACACGTAGTAAGCAATGATGTCACAAGTGACATCTTGCTTACTACTTTGCATGTGATCACTGATTGGCCAAACAGTGATCACATGATTGGGACCTCATACAGAGGTCCCGTCCGCCGATCGGTGTTTCACTGTGTTCGGAGGACACAGCGGGCACCGGATCGCGGTGCTGCGCGCTCCCAGGGAGCGTACACAAGCAGGGTGCGGGGAGGCTGTTTATAAACGGCCACCCGACCCTGCAGTGCCACCGTCCGGCCGTTTATATGCAACGGCCGGTCGGGAAGTGGTTAAAATGTTACTAAACCCACAACAGTAAAATACGTGTATATGCAGTAAAGCATGCTTGTTATACTTTGTGTGGAAACTAAGACGTTAATCCACATTGTGAAAAAAGGCTGTTTGATACTGTCTTCTTGATCGCCTCCTTCTTCTGCTGTCCCCAGTCCATCTGCTAATAGTACAGAGCTCTAGAATTACTCTGCACATGCTCAGTTTAGTGTGTATTGCTATACCATTTTTTTTTTCTTTGGGAGGGTGCATGTGATCATCACAGGGCCGATCAGCACTGTCCAAACAGAGGGTCTGGGGTTATGCAGCCCTATAGGACAGTCAGAGCAGAATGAGAACTCCTCCTGCAAGCTTTAACCAGTGCTCAGCTGGACACTGATAGAAGTCACTTGACTGCTATATACTGCTGATGAGAAAGGGTATTTAGCAGTTTTTATTTAGTAAAATAATTGCATTTCCATGTTCAGTGTTCTATGGGAGACCAGATAAAGTGAATGCAGGGTCCTGGGTTTAGTAACACTTTAAATGCCATATGTTATTTACAGATTGACACATACTCACGACCAGGGGCGGACTGACAACTCATGGGGCCCCAGGGCAATAGGGGACCATGGGGCCCCTGTGTCCTAGCCTACACTCAAACCACACCCAAAAAAGCCTATGAAAGGTACCGGGGCATCTCATGGGGCCCCCTACTGACCCCGGGCCCTCGGGCAGTGCCCAAGTTCCCAAATGGTCAGTCCGCCCCTGCTCACGATAGAATTATTTGTTTATTCATGAAATAATTTATATTTGTACAGAGCGCAACATATAGGTTACTTACACTAAACCCTCTTGCCAGAAAATGCTGCTAAAATCCCATATGTGCATGAACACATAGGGTAACATGCAGCGGAGTTCAGAGGCAGGAAAAAAAAGAACACCTGATGCCCCTAGGAGTGGTTGTAAAAATGCCCAGTGTGTATGGGGCCTTAAAAGTTCTGTTACTTTGTCTTCCCGTGTATGAATGGATGTTTTTTAAAGTGTACACGGGAACACCTTTTTTAACAGCTTAGTAAATCTTTCCCATATTGAATGTCCAATTCATACGTGGCACATAATTCAAATCTATGAAAGTATAGAATAAACAGCTTTTTAATGCCATGCACTGTATCTCCCGCAAGCAATGGAGGCCATAAGTGCAGCCCTTAGGCTAGGATTACATATAGGAGAGTACGGGAATGTATGTAAATCACACGCATTCCCATGCCTACAGGCACCGGCAGGCAAACCACACTGTTCTTTAGCAGATGTTCGGGGATGCCAGTATTTCTTAAGATGTTTCCATATCATCTCACGCCTGGACTATTGCAATTCCCTTCTCACCGGCCTACCCAAATGAATGCTATCCCCACTCCAGTCGATCCTAAACTCAGCGGCTAGACTCATCCACCTCACCAACCGCTCCACATCTGCCACCCCCCTCTGCCAATCCCTTCATTGGCTCCCGATTGCCCAACACATCAAATTCAAATTACTAACTCTGACCTACAAAGCCATTCACAACACCGCCCCAAACTACATAACTGACCTGATACCCAAATACCACCCTACTCGTGCCCTTCGCTCCTCACAGGACCTCCTACTCTCTAACTCCCTGGTCTCCTCCTCCCACGCCTGACTGCAGGACTTCTCTAGGACTTCCCCCATCCTCTGGAACTCCCTACCCCAATCCATCAGACTGTCACTTACCCTCCTCACCTTCAGGCGCACCCTGAAAACCCTCCTCTTCAGGGAAGCCTACCCCACCCTCAGCTAACACCCGACCTCACCTAACAACTAACCTCCTCCACTCTTCCCACCACTCCATCCCCCACAGCCATCTCCTCCTGTATCACCTTCCCCTCCCTCCTAGATTGTAAGCTCGAAAGATCAGGGTCCTCGAACCCCTCGTGTATTGTATTGTTACTGTCTCGTCTCATGTTTTGTCCCCCTTGCTACTGTACAGCGCTGAGCATACCCTTTGGCGCTATATAAATACTGTATAATAATAATAATAATGGCACCCTCAAGTATCTGTTAAAGCAGCTTAATTGCTAATGCAGGAAATCGCATGGTACAAAAGCACCATGCGATTTATGTGCGGCTGCAGTTTTAAAAGAGGCCTTTTTCCAGAGTTTCCACAGGTAAAGCGGCCCATTCCTGGTTTTGTCATAGGAACAAAAAAGACCTCCTCTCATTTTGAGTTGGAAGTAGCAGCTTCGGGCTTGGCTAGTGTTACTTCGGCTGCCTAAAATCTCTTCATTTGAGTTGCAAAATGCTGTGATGTAAAAGGTAGCGGTGCAATACTATTGAACTCAAATGAGAAAATGTCAGGCAGGTACAGCACCCCCAACTGGGTCTACATGCAGTGCAGACCACCCCCTACATCTCCCCTTGGTACACCACTGGCAGTCACTTTTGATTCTTATACCCCCTGGAATAATTATCACTACATCCTGTAAAGACTTCTAATGCCCAAACAGTTTGAGGTTAAATGTCTATTTTTGTATATTCCTTTGAAGCAGATTTTATATTTGAACTGAATTCTTTAATCAAACACATAGTTGGTAGAACTCTCGACCCACAAAACGTGTGTGTTGGATTTGATTTCCAAAAAAATGTCAGTCTGGTTCCAGTGAAGAATCACATTTTTTTTGAAACAATGGCCCTGACTCCCAAAGCTCTTACAATAAATTATTAGTATATTTCTGTCATTTAGGTCCCTTGTTTACTACACATTTGGGGCCATATAATTCTGTTCATTTGATGCTTCAGCCTGTTGTGAGGATCAATAGGGAAGTCCCTACAACTTGTGGTGCCCTGGAGCCTAAACTGGAAGAAAGTTACATGGAGACATACAGTATAATGGTAATGACTGAACAACGAAGAAACCACCTGTGTTTTGTATCTACAGATGTCGCAATTTTTTTAGATCAGCAATTGGAATGACTGTCAGACATCCGTACTGACAAGCATTAGATCACATGAACATCCACACAGAAATGTGGTTTTAAATCCCAAGACCTAAAAAAGTTACATTAGGCTAAAGCCACTGCAAGTAAAAGGGAAGCAGTGGAGTTAAAATGTGACAGGACTGCAAACATGGACACATTTCATGAAGTGAAACTTCTTAGTTCTTCCTATTGTTTTCTTGCTTCCAGTCTGATATACAACAGCTAAAGCTTAGGACAACTGCAAAAATACTTCAGTCAGTGCCCTAGACAAATTTTAAGTAACCAAGTACAAGGGATAGCTAGACAAAGAGACAAAGGCGGCTGAATATGCAGGTAAAATTAGACCTCCCTTTTCTAGGCCCTTACATTGAACCTGAAAGTCCAACAGCTAGGCTCATCCAGGAGACCACATTTATGTTGTATAGAGAGGCAGGAGAAGAAACACATAAAAAGGGAGAATGCTGCCTCCTTCTTAGGGCTTTGACATCACAAGGGGTGGACAGAATCACTTTATAAGCAACTAAGGTGTCCGTTTATGACACAGAGAATAGCTGCCATTCAGAGGATCACAGCTATTCTCTGGTCATTCACAGTTTATGACACTCAGGAGATCAGCGGAGAACATGTTCAGCCCTTCACTGGAGATCTGTGTTCTCCCTCCAGATTCTCCAACCCAGAGCTGGAGAATCGGAGGGACCGCAAACTAAGCAGAGATAATTTACCTCTGCTTAGTAAACTGATCTTTTACTGTAATCTCACGAGATTATAGTAAAATCAGCCGTTTTCCAGCGTTTGGAGACCGTTTTCCAGCGTTTGTAGACTGTTCTCCAGCGTTTGGAGAACTGATCTACATATGCTTCATAAACTGCATTCACAGGAGAACTGTGTTCTCCGATAATGCCGGAGAACTGAACAGCGATCTATTACCGCTGGTTCATAAACGGACACCAGTGTGTACTATTTGCAGTGAGTTTTGAACATCTATGATGGTCATCTATGTTTAAACTTTACAGCCATCATAGAATGTTATAGGTAGAAATGCTTTTCATCAAATAAAACATTCACAGTTTATGACACTCAGGAGATCAGCGGAGAACATGTTCAGCCCTTCACTGGAGATCTGTGTTCTCCCTCCAGATTCTCCAGCCCAGAGCTGGAGAATCGGAGGGACCGCAAACTAAGCAGAGATAATTTACCTCTGCTTAGTAAACTGATCTTTTACAATCTCACGAGATTATAGTAAAATCAGCCGTTTTCCAGCGTTTGTAGACCGTTTTCCAGCGTTTGGAGACCGTTCTCCCTTCCTTCGGAGAACTGCTTCATAAAAGGCATTCACAGGAGAACTGTGTTCTCCGAGAATGCTGGAGAACTGAGCAGCGATCTATTACTGCTGGTTCATAAACAGACACCTAAAAGTGGGATTTCCAATACAATCAAGACAAGGAAGTGAACAAGCGACTTGTCCTTTTTAAAAGTTCACCAATATCTCCAGGAAAAAATAATATTTTCCCAGTGGAGCAAATAAAAAATTCCAGTCCGCCAACTCACCAGTACGGTATATTTTCCATTATTCACTTGCATAATTACTTACGATGAGGTAATTAATATACAATAGCATCCTTGGTAAGTTCCAAGGAGATCCTGAAACACCGGGAAGACCACAGACGTTCCAGCTCCAGTACACTAAAATTCCATCATAAAACTGTATTCAACAATAAATTCGTATGGAGTAAGAATTTCTTAACAGACCATTACCACTTTGAGAGTTCTAGTATAGCGGTCCATGGCAGTATTCAATGCCTGCCTGTTGAGGCTAGAAGGTCTCACTGTTCAGCAGTGGAAATATTCTGTCTGTATTAGCCCAGATAATGAAGGCTTAGCCTTAAACAGTCACTTATTTCTTAGTGAATATTTCTCCTTTCATCAGAAACTGTTTGCTAATTAAGGAATTACTCAAGGAGGTTTTTTTCAACCACTCATCCACCTCACTAACCGTTCTGTATCCACCACCCCTCTCTGCCAATCCCTCCACTGGCTCCCAGTTGCCCAACGGATACAATTCAAAACTCTGACAATGACATATAATGCCATCCACAACACTGCCCCAACTTACATAACCAATCTTATCTCTAAATATCACCCAAACTGTACACTCCGCTCCTCGCAAGACCTCTTACTCACTAGCTCCCTTATCGCCTCCTCCCATGCTCGTCTCCAAGACTTCTCCAGGGCGTCACCCATCCTCTGGAACTCCCTACTCCAATCTATCAGATTATCACCTACTCTACTTGCCTTTCGGCGTTCACTGAAAACCTTTCTCTTCAGGGAAGCCTATCCCACCCTCTGCTAATTCTGGTATCCTCTACTCTTCCAACCACTCCATCCCCCACAGTGACTACCTACTGTACTACTCACCCTGCCCTCCTAGATTGTAAGCTCCAAGGAGCAGGGCCCTCTAATTATTATTATTATTATACAGTATTTATAAAGCGCCACTAGTTCACTCAGCGCTGTACATTACAATGGGGGACAGAACATGTGACAGAACAATACCAATACAATGCAAAACATGAGGGGATCGAGGGCCCTGCTCTTTCGAGCTTACAATCTAGAAGGGAGGGGATGGTGGCACAGGAGGAGATAGCTGTGTGGCATGGAGTGGTAGGAAGAGTGGAGGAGGTCGGCAAGTTAGCAGGGGGTGGGGTAGGCTTCCCTGAAGAGGTGGGTTTTCAGGAGAGAGGAGAGACGAGTAGGTGATAATCTGATGGGTTGGGGCAGGGAGTTCCAGAGGATGGGTGACACCCTGGAGAAGTCATGGAGGCGGGCATGGGAGGAGGAGACCAGGGAACTAGAGAGAAGGAGGTCTTGTGAGGAGCGGAGTGTGCGTGTTGGGTGGTACTTGGATATTAGGTCAGTGATGTAGTTCGGGGCAGTATGGTGGACGGCTTTGTACGTCAGTGTTAGGATTTTGAATTTGATCCGTTGCGCAATTGGAAGCCAGTGGAAGGATTGGCAGAGGGGGGTGGAGAAAATGGAGCGGTTGGAAAGGTGAATGAGTCTGGCAGCCGTATTCAGGATGGACTGAAGCGGGGATAACCAGCGGCGAGGCAGGCCAGTGAGGAGGGAGTTGCAGTAGTCCAGTCGTGATATGATGAGGGAGTGGATGAGCTGTTTAGTGGTTTCTGGGGTTAGGAACGTGCGGATTTTGGTGATGTTGCGGAGGTGGAGTCTGGACGAGTTTGTTAAAGATTGGACTTGGGGCTGGGGCTCTAATCCCTCTTGTATTGAACTGTATTGTTATTGTATTGTCTCCCACTATAATATAAAGCGCTGAGCAAACCGTTGGCGCTATATAAATCCTGTAAAATAATAATAATAACCACCACCTTCCAGTATGATATGTAAGATATCGTTATATAGAAGGAATAAACATAATAGGGGATGTTAGGTTAGCAAGAGTGGAAGGTCCACAGATAAACTAATTGAATGACCACATGAGGTATGGAGATGCAGGAATGCATTTTGTTATTACTTTACAATTTTGTATTGCATTGCAACAGATATAACACTTCAAGGTGGGCTGAAACATACAAAATAAGGGAAGTGTTTGCAGTAGCGATGTTTTGCTGCTGGAGTCCCAGAGATGTAGTTTTCACCAGTAGGAATTACTTTTTCATAGACATATATAAAAGCATGGGTCAGATCAACAAGGGGCGGACTGACCATTTGGAAACTCGGGCACTGCCCGAAGGCTCGGGGTCAGTAGGGGGCCCCATGAGATGCCCCTGGTACCTTTTTCATAGGCTTTTTTGAGTTTGGGCAAGGACACAGGGGCCCCATGATCCCCTATTGCCTGGGGGCCCCATGAGTTGTCAGTCCGCCCCTGCAAGGAACCTGCTCAATGTGCGTGCCTGCTCAATGTTACAGCTGTTTTTTATTCCCCAGCAAAATCATCAGCTAGTTTAGTGCTGGCCATTTTGGACAGGGTAAGGGAGAGTTAAAAGCCCTCTTATTTTTTGGGGGAGATTTCCCCTCACTTCCTGTCCTATTACCAAAAATGTAAGTTAGAGGGAAATTTTCCCTTTTTTCTGTTTTTAAGACAACCCAAAATCTGGAATTTTGTAAATTATACTTTTGATGCTAACAGTATCCTTCCCCTCCTCTTTAACAATTGGCACTTTTTGGGAAGGGGGAAGTGGGTACCTGGTTTTGACAGGTACTCGTTGCTATTTCCGGTTGGATTGCCTCGGCGACCCAAGCGGAAGTTTGGGACTCCACCCCCCCCCCTTCAGCCGGGACCCGGTGATTGACAGCTGTAGACGCCAATGACGGCACGGGTAGGGCGGCGCCCCCTACCAGGAAATGCAAAATCATGTGTATATACGTAGAGTATACAGTACTTCTGCTATGGGGCGGTTGGGAATTGGTTAAGATGCTAGCACCTGGACCCAAAGCTGATTGAAGAATCGGCTCATTTGAGAACAGAGCTCCTCTTAACAATTGGCACTTTTTGGGAAGGGGGACGTGGGTACCTGGTTTTGACAGGTACTCGTTGCTATTTCTGGTTGGATTGCCTCGGCGATCCAAGTGGAAGTTTGGGACTCCACCCCCCCTTCCAGGGATTCTCCAGCCAGGACCCGGTGATTGACAGCTGTAGACGCCAATGACGGGTAGGGCGGCGCCCCCTACTAGGAAATGCAAAATCACATATATATACGTACAGTATACAGTACATCTGCTATGGGGCGGTTGGGAATTGGTTAAGATGCTAGCACCTGGACCCAAAGCTGATTGAAGAATCGGCTCAGATGAGGACAGAGCTGGATCCCTAGGGAAGCATCCTTATATTAAAAATCAACAGCTACTTTATTTGTAGCTGACTTTTAATTTTTTTGGGGAGACTGGAGCTCCTCTTTAAGGAAAATACACATTTAAATATTTTCTTTACTCTTAAAAATGCATTGTAATCATGAGTAGTGTAAGAGCAATGAGTATACTATTCCCAATGAACTAGAACATGGTGTTCCACTTACTATAACTGCAGCTTTAATTAAAACAGCTACATTATAGCTATTCTAGCAGCTTTCCTCATCCTCTTATTACTTCTTCAACTTTCCAAAAATATCTTTTCCTTCCCATCAGATCCTGTTCAGCAAAAATGTTACTTCTTCATGGTTAAAATTACAGCCTTACTTCATTTTTCAAAAGTAGTACTGCAATCTCCAGAAAAAAAAGGAGAAGAGTGCTCAGGACACGAGAATCAGTCTTTCACATTTGAAAGTAACATGTCATCATGTCCTCTTTTCTCAAGGACAGCTGCAAATACTATAAGCAATTATTACCTATTCATTTCCCTTCTATTGGTTTCCAGAGGTTTCCCGTTCATCTAATGTCAAGGCCTCATTCACATGGGCGTACTAGAGCGTATGCTCATGCAAGGGCCATGTTTGCTCCACGGAGATGCACAGAAGTCCCATTCATTTCAACTAGGATGCAGAGGCTGCATGGACAGGGCCTGCCGATTTATGGATCCCCTGTGCATCCCCATGCAGGCAAATACTGCCCTTGCATCGGCGTACTCTACAGTACACCCTTGTGAAAAAAGCCTAAAGCTGAACTCTAGCCCTACCTACAGTCTTGCACAGTTGTACTGTATATGCTCCTCTCCTCTACAGAGAATGGTTAGTTTGATTTCACTGCAAGCTGAATTTCCCACAGTGTGCATTAGAAGCTGTAGCAGATCCGATAAAGTTCTCTTCTTTGTTGGACTGAAGCATCTAGCATCATCTAACCTTTTCCTTCCCAGTATTTCTCCTGGCTTGCCCCTTTCATTAACCCCTTGACACCGAGCACACGCAAATAGGCGGCCTCTCGGCATCTGGGCCTTCCCAGTATTTCTCCTGGCTTGCCCCTTTCATTAACCCCTTGACACCGAGCGCGCGCAAATAGGCTGCCTCTCGGCGTCTGGGCCTTGAATCCAAGTGGCCGCATATTTGCGTGCAATTAGAAAATACATATGTGCTGACAGCACGCGCTCTGCACGCTCCCAGCACATATGTTCGTGACTCACAGAAAAGGTCCCGATCTCCCCTTACGATTGGGACCTTTTCCGATCATGTGACCGCCGTGACGGCAAATCACGGTGGTCACATGACCCTAAAACCCCGCCCGCCTGCCAGCTTCTGATACTCTTAAAGGGCCGGGAGGTGTCGGCGCGAAGTGGTTAACTGGATTTCAACTCTTTTAACCTCCCTGGCGGTATGATTATGTTAGGAATTTTGTACCAAAAGCGTGACCATTTTTTTGCATGGAAATATGTATTTTTTTTATTGTAGGCCTGTAATTTAGGAATAACTCACTGAAATCTGTCCGAACAAGAGTCTATTAAACATCCCGGGTAGGATAAAACTTGAAACACGAAATCATAAATTATAATTTAATAAATACTCATAAAAAATAATAATATAATAATAATAAATTTAATTCAATAATACAATCAAACCAAAAACACTGAAATTTGAAATAGAGCGCCAAGTCGCAGAATCGTTTTCAGTGTCTGATGACGAATTTCCCCCACGAATAATTGTCACTCAATTCTGCAAGTGGTTCTGATTTACTATCGCTGTTCTCTAGCCGGTCTAAAACCGATTTTGACCTAAAGGGACGCTTTTTGGACGCCGTGGACTTTTCTAAGTTTCCAGTCAGAAAGAACAGTCAAAATGCAGGCAGGGCGCCGGACAAAGCACTCGGGACAAAATGTATGTGAAATGGTTTGATACAGGAATGTTTTACTATGAAATAATCGTTTTAAAAAAAATGTCATTTTTTTTAAATTTTAAAATTTGCCGCCGGTTCCGGCGCCCGTACGTCCCGACGTCATAGGGACCGGAACATGGAAGCCAGATGCCGGCATTGGCTGGAGGAGATGGCCGGGGACGCTGCAGGGGACGCATCGCAGGAGTGAAGGACAAAGTAAGCGCTGTAGGGAATCCCTGAGCAACGCCGCATGGTAAGCCTGAGTGTAGCTCGGGGTTACCGCTTTTGGTACTGAAACTTTACCCCGAGCTACACTCGGGAATACCGCCAGGGAGGTTAATAAGAACAACTGAGTACTGGCCGTGATACTTTTATATTTGCACTAACATCCAAATTTTCAGGACAAGCTTTCAGGGTCCAAACAGTACAGTGAAGAAGAGGGTGCGCCCATGAAAGCTTGTCCTGAAAATTTCAATGTTAGTGCAAATAAAAAAAAGGATCATGGACAGTACTCAATTGTTCTTGTTGCAAGGGCACCAATATGGTAAGGACTCTTTTAATCATGGAGGCTCAGCGTTACATGCAGACTTTATCTATGATGGTGTGTTTACAAATGCACGTGTGCATAGGAACTCCCACCCTAACCATTATCCACCTATAAAGGCATTTTTACATTTGCATATCTCCTGTCAGGCCCCAGCCCACTGCTTGCATACGGATTGGGGCTGTTGAGAGGATTACTGTGGCAGGATGCTGTGATGTTTTCAGGAAGCTATGTAAAGCATCCCGCCAGGCCCTGCCCCTAGAATGACAGAAGTTACTCATTTTTTTCCTCCAAAACCTGGAAAATACACCACGTTCCAAATTATTATGCAGATTCTATTTAAGTGTCACAAAGATTAAATATTTTGTTTTTCAGTGTAACTCATGGATGTCATTGTGTGTCAGGGCTCTTTTGATCACTGAAAACAATCTCGGACCCCTGTGATAATTAGATTGGCCGGTGAGCCCAATTTAAGGAAAAACTACTAAAGGAGGGCGTTCCACATTATTAAGCAGAGCACCATTTTCAAGCAATATGGGGAAGAAAAAGGATCTCTCTGCTGCTGAAAAGAGTGAAATAGTTCAATGCCTTGGACGAGGTATGAAAACATTCGATATTTCACGAAAACTTAAATGTGATCATCGCACTATGAAGAGATTTGTGGCTGATTCAGAGCAGACGGGTTGGTGCAGATAAAGGTACATTGAGGAAGATTTCTGCCAGATTCATGCATCAGATCAAGAGAGCAGCTGCTAAAATACCATTACATAGCAGCAAACAGATATCTGAAGCTGCTGGTGCCTCTGGAGTCCCACGGACATCAAGGTGTAGAGTCCTCCAGAGTCTTGCAACTCTGCATAAACCTTCTATTCGGCCACCACTAACCAATGCTCACAAGCAGAAACGGCTGCATTGGGCAGAAAAAAACATGAAGACTAATTTTCAAACAGTCCTGTTCACTGATGAGTGCCGTGCAACCCTGGATGGTCCAGATGGATAGAGTAGTGGATGGTTGGTGGACGACCACCCTGTTCCAACAAGGCTGCGACATCAGCAAGGCAGTGGTGGAGTCATGTTTTGGCCCGGAATCATGGGAACAGAGCTGGTCGGCCCCTTTAGGGTCCCCGAAGGTGTAAAGATGACCTCTACAAAGTATGTGGAGTTTATGACTGACCACTTTCTTCCCTGGTACAGAAGGAAGAACTATGCTTTCCGTAATAAAATCCTCTTCATGCATGACAATGCACCATCTCATGCTGCAAAGAATACCTCTGCATCAATGGCTGCTATGGGGATAAAAGGAGAGAAAGTCATGGTGTGGCCTCCATCCTCCCCTGACTTCAATTCTATTGAGAACCTTTGGAGCATCCTCAAGCAAAAGATCTATGAGGGTGGGAGGCAGTTTACATCCAAACAGCAGCTCTGGGAGGCTATTCTGACATCTTGCAAACAAATTCAAGCAGAAACTGTCCAAAAACTCACAAGTTCAATGGATGCAAGACTTGTGATCTGCTATCAGATAAGGGCTCCTATGTTACAATGTAACGTCACCTGTTAAAATGTTTAAAAAGTTAAAATGTTGTTAAAAGTTTGATTGAAATAGCTTTTGAAACAGATAGATCACTGTTTCCCGTACATGGAGTTCTGTGTTTCTGTATACACCGAACTCTGTGTGTGATTGGCCACGTCCAATCAGTGGACTTCAGCCAAAATTATTGGATGAAATCAGCTGCCAAATGTGAATGCATGCCCCAAACCCAGAAAAAAAGCCATATCGTACCATTACATTGCCAGGCCTGCAGCTGCTATCCACTCGCAGTACAACTAAAGTGTACGAGTGGGAAAATAATTGTCAGGGCTCCAGGTATGACCAGAGGTGTGTGGATGACACAGGGAAACGCAGACTTCAGGTATAGTGTAACAAGACAATTTATTGAAGACTAAACAACACAAACGCAGTGCAAGGTAAACATAACACAGTGCAAACAACCCACACCCAACAGATAACCATATATACAATCAAACGTAGTCGGGCAGGCCGGGTCGGTAGCAAACGGGCAAACAGGGTACCAGGAGCAAGCGGAAGAGTGGTCAGGAATAGCCAAGGTCAGGACAGGCGGAGTTCATTCAGAGTCAGGATCAAAGCAGAGTCAGGATCAGACAGGAAACAGACAGGATGCAGGTACAGGGGCTCATGGGAAACATACACCAAGGCACTGACTGCAGGTCTGGCCATTCGTAAAATACACCTCCTGCAATCAGCCTCAGGTGATGAGCCTCTGGTTAATGAGAGCACCCGCTGGCCAGCCCTGGTACTGCAGCCCACAAGGCAGATGAGTCCCACCACTAATGGTGAGTCCATTCCTGACAATAATATACAGTGCACTTCTGCTATACATACACATTTTCCTATGTTTAACCCCTTTAACTGCTTGCTGACCACCTCACATAGGAGTACAGTGGCTCTCCTGTGCCTCTAGTATGTGATTTAGCACTTCTGGGTAGGGGGTGAGCGCACACTCAGCAGCACGCCGGCTGTGCTGTGGTTAGTCACAGCACAAGCCAATCAGCCAATGATTGACTGTTAATATAAACAGTACTGAGTTCTGTCCTGTCAGCGGGACTTGCCAGTTTTTGTTTCCTTGCAAAGCAGGGAATAAAAACCAGCACATCCCTTAGTGAAAGCACCTCACAGTACACACATAAACACTGGTTAAGCAGACATTTTACCTTTTAATTGCCATAGTCGGTGTCAGCTAGTGTCTGATTGCCCGCCATACGATCGCAGCTCCGCTATAAGCCGCTGATCACCGCCATTATTAGTATAAAATAATAAACATAAATTCCAGTATACATACTATAGTTTCCCGCAAACCAATTAATATACGTATGTATTGTAATTTTTTTTTACCTACAACATGTAGCAGAATACATATTGGGCTACATTTATGAAGACATTTGATTTATTTATTAGATATGTTTTATAGCAGAAAGTAAAAAATATTGTTTTTTTAAATAATTTTTTGTATTTTTTTGTTTGTAGAGCAAAAAATTTAAAAAAACCCAGTGGTGATGAAATACCACCAAAAGAAAGTTTTATTTGTGTAAAAAAAAACTGCATACATTTCATCTGTGTACAGTGTCGCATGACTGCGCAATTGTCAGTTAAAGTAACGCAGTGCCAAAAATGGCCTGGTCATGAAGGGCGGGGGGTGGTGGTGTGGGGTGGTAAATCTCAGGTCAAGCGGTTAACATACTTCAAGCACAGAAAAAAATTAACTGTTGATCCTGACAGAAATCCAGAGAGCTCCTGATTTCCTGCTGCGGGTTGAAACACTGCCTCCACAAAGGCCTATCAATGATGTCACTGCCAGCTCTTCTTGAAGGCTTAGTCATGTTACTCTTACAGGGTACTGCATTTGATACCTCATGACTAAAGTTTGGAAACAGTAAATAGTTTGTAAATATTTCATGTTTTTAAAATCCCCAATGCTCTGCGTTTAGATCAGTGGTTCTCAACCTTCCTAATGCCGTGACCCTTTAATACAGTTCCTCATGTTGTGGTGACCCCCCCAACCATAAAATTATTTACCCAGTAATTATAATTCATGAGTGTCGTTTTACCTCCAATACTGCTGCTTTCAACACAGTAGCTGCTTTCAACACAGCAGCTGCTTTTAACAGAGTAGCTGCTTTCAACACAGTAGCTGCTTTTAACAGAGTAGCTGCTTTCAACACAGCAGCTGCTTTCTACACAGTAGCTGCTCTTTACGCATCGGAAATATGTGTTTTCTGATGGTCTTAGGGGACCCCTGTGAAAGGGTCGCTCGACCCCCAAAGGGGTCGCGACCCACAGGTTGAGAACCGCTGGTTTAGAGAGTCTTCTCTGTAGGAGATGTGGCTACTTACTCCGTGCTGGCCTCTTATCGGAGCGCACTGGTTGTCAATCAGAAGCCTGCTGGGAAAAAATAATTGCACGTTCCTGAAAATTTCAGACAGCTGCCCTTATTTTAAATACAAACCCTGACATTTATGTGGAAATCATGCAGAAATGTACAATCAACTAGAGTACTTCACATGTGTCAGAAAAAAAGACAATCCGACAGGACCTGCCCTGATAGTAGCAGCATTATTGGAAATGTGAATGCAAGTAAAGTGAACTGATGTCGCAGAACACAGGGGTTTAAAGCAACGAGAATGGCTGTGGTTTGACCTCAAATTAGAAAATATGGACAACATACGAAAACCTAATGAAATGTGTAGGATACTGCACACTCCAAAGTCCTTTTATGAAGCAGTAGCAAAGTTACTTGACTGTCCGCAATGAAAGACTGAACTGAAAGTATTGCCAACATGATGAGATTTAACCTGATTATTTCCAATTTTTGGTGCTGAAAACTGACAGATTGCTGGGGAGAGGAGAATGTGAAGGTGGACAAGGTTTAACCTCCCTAGCGGTCTGATTATGTCCATATTTCTGTGCTCAAAGTGGTACATTTTTTTGCATGGAAATATGTAGTTTTTTTATTGTAGGCCTGTAATTTTTAGGAATAACTCACTGAAATCTGTCCGAACAAGAGTCTAGTAAACATCCCGGGTATGATAAAACTTGAAACACAAAATCATAAATTATAATTTAATAAATAATCATAAAAAATAATATAATAATAATACATTTAACCTCCCTAGCGGTATGATTATTTCAGATTTTTGGTGCTGAAAGCGGTACCATTTTTTTGCATGGAAATATGTAGTTTTTTATTGTAGGCTGTAATTTTTAGGAATAACTCACTGAAATCTGTCCGAACAAGAGTCTAGTAAACATCCCGGGTAGGATAAAACTTGAAACACAAAATCATAACTTATAACTTAATAAATAATCATAAAAAATAATAATATAATAATAATAAATTTAATTCAATAATATAATCAAACCAAAAACACTGAAATTTGAAATAGAGCGCCAAGATCACTGAGCAAAGTCGCAAAATCGTTTTCAGTGTCTGATGCCGAATTTCCCCCACGAATCATTATCACTCAATTCTGCAAGTGGTTCTGATTTACTATCGCTGTTCTCTAGCTGGTCTAAAACCGCTTTTGACATAAAGGGACGCTTTTTGGACGCCATGGACGTTTCTCAGTTTACAGGCAGAAAGAACAGTAAAAATGCAGGCAGGGCGCCGGACAAAGCACTCGGGACAAAAGGTATGCGAAATGGTTTGATACTGGAATGTTTTACTATGTAATATTCGTTTTTAAAAAAATTACATTTTTAAAAAATGTCAAATTTGCCGGCGGTTCCGCCGCCCGTATGTCCCGACGTCACAGGGACCGGAACACGGCAGCTGGATGCTGGCATCGGCTGAAGGAGATGGCCGGGGACACTGCAGGAGGGACATTGCGGGAGCGAAGGACAAGGTAAGCGCTGCAGGGAATCCCTATGCAGCGCTGCATGGTAAGCCCGAGTGTAGCTCAGGGTTACCGCTTTTGGTACAGAAACTTTACCCCGAGCGACACTCGGGAATACCGCCAGGTTTGTAATTTAGGTAAAGATCTGGTTATAAAACAAACACATCTTCATATTTGGGTTGTTCAATATCACAAAAAATACTGTAATAAAGGATTTCTTTGCTTCAAACCACTTGAGACCTCACCATACCACAACCTACCCTACCTGCAATGATGCCATGTTTTAGTACTGAAGTTACATCTGATCTGAAATACACTGCTCAAAAAAATTAAAGTGTTACTAAACCCATAACAGTAAAATCTGTCTGTATATGCAGTAAAGCATGCTTGTTATACTCACTGTGGAACCTAAGGGGTTAATGCTCTGCATTGTGTAAAAACGCTGTTAGATCCTGATTCTCTGATCCTCCCCTTCTTCCAATGCCCTCCTCTTATCTCTTGATAAGCCATATCATGTGGAGACACTGTGCACATGTGTATTGCGAGAGAGTTTTTTTTTTCGTGGGAGAGTGCATGTGATCAACACAGGGTCAATCAGCACTGTTCAGACAGAGTTCAAGGGGTTCTGCATCCTCCTAGAGCAGAAAGAAAACTCCTCCTACAAGCTTAAACCAGTGCTCTGCTGAACACTGATAGAAGTCACAAGACTGCTCTAACTGCTGATTAGAAAAGGTATTTACCAGTTTATATTTACTAAAACAAAATGCATTTCCATGTTCTGTGTACTGTGGGAGACTGGATGGAGGGTATGCAGGGTCCTGGGTTTAGTAACACTTTATTGTTTTCTTTACTTTTTATTTTAAATGTTTTGTTAATCTTTGCTAAAGCTTTATTTAAAGCAAAAACTTGACAATATGACCCATAAACCATGCAAAATAATGCAATGCATTCGATGAGTGACAGCATATCCAGTGTCCGGTAAGTCTTCCTAAAAGTATGTTATTTTTGACTTTGTTGAAATAACTTGTTTATCACATAGGAACTATGCCTGGTTTTATGTTCCTTTAGCTGGAAACATCTGCCATCCCCGCAAATCCTTGCCTGAAAGGGGCTGAGAAAATTCTGCAGATATTCTGTGGTATTTTATGAAACTCAGTTCCTGTTGAAGCCTTGAGAAACTAACCTTATCTCCTGCCTTTAGAGGACCAGAAGAAGCCAGCTGCCACATGAGCACTGGAGCAACTTCCTCCATTCCTGCTTTGTTTCCACAAAAGATGGTTTATGTGATATTACAGCTACAGTGTAAATGCCCAAAACACTCCTACATCTGGTACCTGTTGCCTTCTCGAATGCTGTTTACCTGAAATTTCCAAGACAAATGTGGCACATAGCTTATGTGTGTATGAATGTGAGTTGAGGACCTTACATTGTAAGCTCCTTGAGGAAAGGGACTGATATGAATGTACAATAAATGAGTAAAACACTAAAAAAAAAAAATTGACAGCCATACTAAAAACCTGTGATAAATAAATAAATATTCATAAAAAAATAGTGCAGCGCTATGGGTATGATGTAGGTCAAAGCAAGACTAAAAGTCAAAATATCTAAATGCACAATAGCATATGTCAGTTAAAACAAGACTAGAAATCAAAATGTCTAAACGCATAATATCACATGCAATAAGTCAAGGCAAGAAAAAAAAAAAAATTATAAAAAATAGTTCTGTGTTTTCATTAGAGTCTTATAAAGTGCTTTTCTCATAAAACTGTGGTGTTGTTCCAAGTAATATAGGGGGATTGCGCACTCACCAGATGCACAATAAAAATGTGCATTGAACAAAAATCCACAGAACAGTCCACAGACTGTTTATAAACGGCCACCCCACCCCCTGCTTGTGCGCAGTCCCTGGTTTACTGTCCTCTAGACACAGTGGACAGTGGAACGCCGATCGTCGTACAGGACCTCTGTGTGAGGTCCCGATCATGTGATCACTGGTTGGCCAATCAGTGATCACATGGTGTCAGGGACTGCGGGTCTCGCCGCGGCGCACAGGTCTGCGCATGCGCAGATTGCCTAGGCGCACTAATGTGCAGGCACTAGGACCTGGGCGGTGGCAATTGCGGCCACGCATGTGCACTATTTAAAATGACGGTGCAGGGCGCACTATTAAAACTGGCCAGGCGGTGATCAGGTTGCCGCAAGGTCTAGTTCCTGTACCTGTGTTTCTGAAGTGTGTTCCTGCTTGTCCTGATTTGTATTGACCTTCTCCTGCTCTGACCCCCGGCTTGTCCCTGACTACTCTCCTGCCTGTTGCTACATTACTATTGGACCTCCCGTTGCTGAACCTTGGCTCGTGACCCGGCTGCTCTCTGTCTACTGCTTGGTACCTACCTGCCTCCACCGTTACCGACCCGGCTAGTCTGACTACGCTCATTCCTGACTGTCATCCATCCATCCTGCTCGGGACCTGGACTTGTCAGCCTCTTCACATCAGGCTCACCCCGGCACGTACCCTCGGCGGAACCCCTCTACCACAGTTGGGTGCACTCAGGGGTCGCGACCTGGTTTCAGTCTTGCACCAAGTTTATCCCCACCATCAGGGGCTCTGGTGAACAGGCAGACTGGGACTTAGACTCCGCGTCCTGGGGAATCCCGTTCTGTGGATCACTAGGGATCCCGCCGGGCAGTGCCTGACACATGCAGAGTAGTCAGCAAGATGTCACTTCTGACATCATTGATTATTATGTGTGAAATCTGTGAATGATCACAGAGGTCACATGGTACAAGGCTATTCACAACAGCATTTTCCCATGTGACAAGCTGTGACCAATCACAGCTTACACAGTAGTAGCTCTCAATGGCTGCAAGAATGCAGCCAGAGAGAAGGAGAAATGATTGCTTTTACAGCCTTTATGGATGTAAAAGCAATCAGTGTAAAAAAAAAAAAATCTTCATCACCCCTTCCACAAGTAGTACAGTGTCACCATGGTGACACTGTACTGCTAGGGTGACAGTATGTAAAAAAAAAAACAAAACATAAATAATATTATAAAAAAATTTAAATAAAATGTAAAAAAAAGTTTAAAAATTATAATTTGTTGGTTATAAACTAATTTGGGTTATTTGTTTTTTACTAAAAAGATAACGGAATACATTTTGGCCAAGAATTATGATGAAATATTATTTATTTGCAAAATGTTATAAGAAAAACACTTTTTTTCAAAATTTTTGGACATTTACATTTACATAGCAAAAAAAAATAAAAATCCCAGTGGTGAATAAATACCACCAAGATAAAGCTTTATCTGTCTCAAAAAAATGGTAAAATATTCATATGGGTACAATGTTGCATGACCGCGCAATTGTCACTCAAAGTGTGATAGCGCTGAAAGCTGAAAATTGGCCTGGACAGGAAGGGGGTAAAAGTGTTCAGACAGGAAGTGGTTAATGTTGGCCAAAAAAAAAAAAAATTCAGTTGAAGCCTAACAGGATGTGGCAATGAATGTAATAATTTTTTTGCATGTTAAGTTTATGAATTTTTCCAGCATAGTAAAACAGAGTCGCAGTGTGGAAACACAGTTCAAAAAGAAAAAAAAATATTACAGTGTTACAATCTGTCTAAAAAGAAAAAGCAAAGTAGTGGGCAGAAGATGCATGTGGGATAAAAAAACCCAGTAATCTACGCAATGTGGGTTTGAGATATTGATTCTTGGAAGAATTATCTGAATGGACCAGAGGGCCCCTTTCATTGCTTGACATTGCGAGTAACGAGGGGAATGGCTAGAACTGTAAATTCACACCCTGTAGAGAAAAAGAAGGGGCAACGAAAAAGAGGAATTAGGTGAAAGTAAAAAGAAAGAGTAAAAGGATGGCAGTTACCCAGCTTGCAAGTCGATCAAGTCATCTCTGTACAAGATATGGTCACTTTCAACGGCGGTCACAAAAAAAGGTTGCAATTTAGGGGATGTCGAGAATTCGACTATATGTGCAAAAATTATGAATGGCCTTCATGAAGTTAGGCAATCAACTCTTCCAGTTGCATAGTATTATTTAACTCCACCCAGGGGCGGACTGACAACTCATGGGGCCCCTGTGTCCTTGCTCAAACTCAAAAAAGCCTATGAAAAAGGTACAAGGGGCATCTCATGGGGCCCCCTACTGACCCCAGGGGATCATGGGGCCCCTGTGTCCTTGCTCAAACTCAAAAAAGCCTATGAAAAAGGTACAAGGGGCATCTCATGGGGCCCCCTACTGACCCCAGGGGATCATGGGGCCCCTGTGTCCTTGCTCAAACTCAAAAAAGCCTATGAAAAAGGTACCAGGGGCATCTCATGGAGCCCCCTACTGACCCCGGACCCTTGGGCAGTGCCCGAGTTCCCAAATGGTCAGTCCGCCCCTGCCTCCACCTATTCCCTTATCAAGGGCGTGGTCGATTTCAAATGCCTAGGTATCAATGTTCATGCTTCCAATAAAAGAAAGTCAAGCAGGCCCTTTTTAATCTTTGAAAGTGACCCAGTTATAATTGACAAAAGGGGACCTCTGGGGTTTTGGGCCAGGTAGGGTTGGTGATAGGATGGCAGGGCTACAAAATAAAGCACAATAATAATCGAATATGGGGCGATTCCTCCATAGGAGGACAATGAATACAATCTTTTTTTGTATATATGTAAATAAGATTGTCACAAAATACATTCATAAAAATATGGTTGGTACAACTGCAGCTCAAAGAACATCCTGTACATATACAACAGTCTCAATCAGGGGCGGACTGACAACTCATGGGGCTCCCCAGCAATAGGGGATCATGGGGCCCCTGTGTCCTTGCCCAAACTCAAAAAAGCCTATGAAAAAGGTACCAGGGGCATCTCATGGGGCCCCCTACTGATCCCGGGCAGTGCCCGAGTTTCCAAATCGTCAGTCCGCCCCTGATCTCAATGCTGGTGAGTGATGTGATACACTGACACTGCTCTTTCTTTATATGTAACAATTTCAATTGATAGACAAGCAATTCATAATTACACTACATTAGTGATTAACCCAGGATCATTACACTTCACAAAGAAATCACTTTAATATCATTTGTTGCAACTTACCCATGTAGCTGAAATCAAGGTGTTAGTAATGGACTACAAATTGTACAAGGCTGAAGGGAACAGTTATGCTGCATACTCGATTGTATCAAAAAATGAAGTTAAAGATTCTTACTTACAAGTAATGTCCGAAAGAACCAGATCTCTATCCTGACTCCATTACCCCGTGGCAGACTACAGTGGATTCACACCCTCCTTCCCAGGGAGGTACAACATCTACCGTTCCTACATATAGGCCTACCCTGTTTCCTAGCGATCACTTTCTTTTCTACACTTTCTATTATTACAACAATACAGGATTTATATAGCATATATGTGAATTTTACGGTATCCCTTGAATAATTCAGTACAATAAGGCTATAAATAGCATAAAGATACACTTTTCCCCAAAAAGTGTAAAAACTGTGAATATAAATATGCTAATACCAATATTCCCAAAAGTATATATCACACAAATATATTAACCTCTTGCCGTCCGCCTGCTGTTTATAAACGGCAGGGCAGTGGCAGTCCAGGGGCGGGTTGCCATTCCTAAACGGCACCCGCCTTTTCTAGCTGTGCGCGCTCTCTGGGACACAGTGAAACACCGACACTCCGGACACAGTGAAACACCGATCGTCGGACGGGACCTCTGTACGAGGTCCCGATCATGTGATCACTGATTGGCGAATCAGTGATTACATGCAAAGTAGTAAGCAAGATGTCACTTGTGACATCATTGCTTACTACGTGTGAAATCTGTGAATGATCACAGAGGTCACATGGTACAGGGCTATTCACAACAGCCTTGTACCATGTGACAAGCTGTGACCAATCACAGCTTACTCAGTACTTCTCAATGACTGCAAGAATGCAGACAGAGAGGAAGAGAAATGATTGCTTTTACATCCTATATGGGTGTAAAAGCAATCAGTGTGAAAAAAAATAAATAAAATAATATAAAAAAAAAAATGTAAAAAAAAATGTTTAAAAATTATAATTAGAGATGAGCGAATTATTCAAAAATTCGATTCGGCTGATTCGCCGAATTTGTGGGAGAAATTCGATTCGATGCGAATTTATTCGCTGCAAATTTAACTTATTAAAAGGGTTTCTAGGCTTCAGAGAGCCTTTATATTAGTGCAGAACACTGTACCTTTAATTTAAATGCCCTTGGAGTCTGCTGGGGAAGAGAAATAATACTGTCAGTCAGTATGACATGCAGATGAGTGCCGTCGATCTTAGAATCACCGCACACTTCACTCATTTGGGCAGTCACGGGGCACGAAGAAGAAGAAGAAGAAGAAGAAGAATGAAAAGAAGAATGAAAAGAAGAAGAATGAAAAGAAGAAGAAGAAGAATGAAAAGAAGAAGAAGAATGAAAAGAAGAATGAAAAGAAGAAGAAGAAGAATGAAAAGAAGAAGAAGAAGAATGAAAAGAAGAATGAGAAGAAGAATGAAAAGAAGAATGAGAAGAATGAAAAGAAGAATGAAAAGAAGAAGAAGAAGAAGAATGAAAAGAAGAATGAGAAGAAGAATGAAAAGAAGAATGAGAAGAATGAAAAGAAGAATGAAAAGAAGAAGAAGAAGAAGAATGAAAAGAAGAATGAGAAGAAGAATGAAAAGAAGAATGAGAAGAATGAAAAGAAGAATGAAAAGAAGAAGAAGAAGAATGAAAAGAAGAAGAAGAATGAAAAGAAGAATGAGAAGAAGAAGAATGAAAAGAAGAAGAAGAAGAATGAAAAGAAGAAGAAGAAGAATGAAAAGAAGAATGAAAAGAAGAAGAAGAAGAATGAAAAGAAGAAGAAGAAGAATGAAAAGAAGAATGAAAAGAAGAAGAAGAATGAAAAGAAGAAGAAGAAGAATGAAAAGAAGAATGAAAAGAAGAAGAAGAAGAAGAAGAATGAAAAGAAGAAGAATGAAAAGAAGCAGAAATTCCAGTACAGCAAAAAGTGTATCTGCAGAGAGCTCCGCTATTTCTGACAGTTCTCTGACAGTTCCTTCACATTTACAGCGGTTGAAACATTGTATCTATTTATTTCCGAATAAAAACATCTGTATCCTAAATGGAAACAAATAGATACAATGTTTCAACCGCTGTAAATGAACTGTCAGAACTGTCAGAGAACTGTCAGAAATAGCGGAGCTGTCTGCAGTGACACTTTTGCCGGCTGATCGTGGAAAATTCGATTCGTGCATCCGAAGTTTGCTAAAATTCGGATTCGATGCGAATCAAATTTTTCCTAATATTCGAAATGAATTCCACTTCGCCAAGTTCGATTCGCTCATCTCTAATTATAATTTTTGGTTATAAACTAATTTGGATTTTTTTTTTTACTAAAAAAATAACGGAATAAATTTTGGCCAAGATTTATGATAAAATATTATTTGTTTGCAAAATTTTATAAAAAAAAAAACACTTTTTTTCAAAATTTCTGGACTTTTTCATTTACATAGTAAAAAAAATAAAAATCCCAGCGGTGAATAAATACCACCAAAATAAAGCTTTATCTGTCTCAAGAAAATGGTAAAAAATTCATATGGGTACAGTGTTGCATGACCACGCAATTGTCATTCAAAGTGTGATACCGCTGAAAGCTGAAAATTGCCCTGGACAGGAAGGGGGTAAAAGTGTCCAGACAGGAAGTGGTTAAAAGAAAAAAGAATTCAAAATGTAACAGTCCAAAAATAGATAAGAAATAAAATTAAATAAATAATGTTCTAAAAAGTCACTCTCTACCAACTTCAATCATCAATCTTCATATTCAGCCTTTCAATGGCTCAAAGAAACCTCAACATAAAAAGAAAAATCACATAGTGCATTATCTTAAATAAAATATAAATGAAACAGATGTGATAAACGCAAACGACCATGTGTGATCACAAATAGTGAAAAAAGTGAAAGTGTCAAAATAGTGCCAGTGAATCAATCCAGTGAGAAATATGCATCCAAAAACAACATGTGAAACACTGTGTCCACTTCTATAGTGTAAGGAGTGAATACCCTTACCAAAAATATGTAAATAATATGCCTTTACACCTCCCAGGGAGGGTATTATCACAAATTCTGCTTCAACCAAAGGATCATCACAGCCTCATGGATCAGATCAAGATGTCATCCAGATATAGCAGCTTTCAAGTATAACCATGAATCTCCACCAATCCACCGATGCCCACCATATATAGAATAAATCATAGTGTAAACCCGCATATACAATTTAAAAAACTTTATTGAATATGCTTACATCATGATTCCTCTTTAAAATAGCCTTTATCAGAATATCCAAACCTGTCAGAGTTCCCTGGTTCCTCCACATGTGCATCTACTCAATAGAGCTTACAATCTATGCCCCTAATCCCTTTCCTGTTCCTTGCTAATCTTTTAACCTCCCTGGCGGTCTGATTATTTCAGATTTTTGGTGCTGAAAGCGGTACCATTTTTTTGCATGGAAATATGTATTTTTTTTATTGTAGGCCTGTAATTTAGGAATAACTCACTGAAATCTGTCCGAACAAGAGCCTAGTAAACATCCCGGGTAGGATAAAACTTGAAACACGAAATCATAAATTATAATTTAATATATAATCATAAAAAATAATAATATAATAATAATAAATGTAATTCAATAATATAATCAAACCAAAAACACTGAAATTTGAAATAGAGCGCCAAGTTCGCACATCGCTGAGCAAAGTCGCAGAATCGTTTTCAGTGTCTGATGACGAATTTCCCCCACGAATCATTATCACTCAATTCTGCAAGTGGTTCTGATTTACTATCGCTGTTCTCTAGCCGGTCTAAAACTGCTTTTGACATAAAGGGATGCTTTTTGGACACCATGGACGATTCTAAGTTTCCAGGCAGAAAGAACAGTAAAAATGCAGGCAGGACACAGGACAAAGCACTCGGGACAAAATGTATGTGAAATGGTTTGAAACAGCAATGTTTTACTATGTAATAATCATTTTCAAAAAAATGAATTTTTTTTTTAAATTTCAAATTTCCCGCCGGTTCTGGCGCCCGTACGTCCCGACGTCACAGAGACCGGAACACAGAAGGCGGATGCCGGCATCGGCAGGAGGAGATGGCCGGGGACGCTGCAGGGGACACATCGCGGGAGCGAAGGACAAGGTAAGCGCTGCTGGAACTCCCTATCCAGCACCGCATGGTAAGCCCGAGTGTAGCTCGGGGTTACCGCTTATGGTACTGAAACTTTACCCCGAGCTACACTCGGGAATACCGCCAGGGGGGTTAATATGATATTATCCTACCTCTATTATAGAGGTATAGGGCCACCCTACTGCTAGCCAGCAAAAGTCAGGGCCTGATCTGTTTTAATTAGGGGTGGTAGGATGAAGCTGCTAATTCCTTTCATTCAGATGTGAACTTCCCTATTAAACTACTTGATACATACGCAACCAACGGACTGAGAACTACTCATCACTTTCTTCACGACTACTGTAATTTCCCTGGAGTTGCCTGTATGTACTGTATACAGCATGTTCTATGCCAAGTGGGTGACTGTATCAGTTGTCTAGTATGCAACATTATAAAGAAAGAAAAACAAAAAAGTAATGAAGTTAAAATTGTTGTACTATATTTTACTTTAGTTGTTTGCATCAACATTTTTGTACCTACAGAAAATCTATTGTATGGAAAAACTGGGACAAACCACAGACTTAACCAAAAGTAGGTTGCGCTCATGCAGATAATATGCAAAAAAAATGTTGGCTTTAAAGAAATGTGAAATTCCTGTGTACAACAGCTCTATCTGTACACCTGTAGGTGCATCTGTTGGCAAGGCAAGGTATTCAGGATTATATCTACAAAAAAGTAAGTGCAGTTACACCGTTAATTATGCTTCCCACCTCAAATGCACATTTCATCACAAGCAGATAAAAATATTTTGCCTTAACCACTTGCCGCCCAGCCACTGTACATATACGGCGGCAGGGCGGCACTCGCAGGCAAAACCACGTTTTAAGACGTGTGTTTTGTAAACAAATAGGGGGCGCGCGCGAGGTGCGCCGCCGCCCTATCTGTCCCGCCGATCACCGCCGCAGATGTGAGTCGCCGGGTCACAGCCGCTCCTTAGCGGCTGTTTCCCGGCGATCGGCGGCAAACAGTGACAGAGAGCACAGCTGCAGTAGCTGTGCTGTCTGTCACTTCCCTGTCAGCTCGAGGATGAGCTGATCGAGAAAGAACAGTTTCTCTTTCTCGATCAGCCTTGTCCCGTCCAGTACACACCCCCGCCCCCTAGTAAAACACTCCCCCTCACTCCTATAACCCTTCCCTGCAAAATAAAGTTAACCCCTTCCTCCCCATTGCCATTAGTACAGTGTCAGTGTTTTTTTTTTTGCACTGATCACTGTATTAGTGTTTTTGGGGATGTCAGTGACCCCAAGTCAGTACCCCCCAATTTCAGAATGTTCGCCGCAGTCCCGCCATAAGTCGTTGGTCGCTGCCATAAGTCACTGATCGCCGCCATAATTCACTGATCGCCGCATTAGTATAAAAAAAAACCTAAAAATCCCAGTATCTTTCCCGCCATTTGTAAACGCTATAACTTTGCCTAATGCCTAGTACACACAATGAGAAAATCAGATGAAAAATTCCACTTTTGAAACAATCGTAAGATAATTTGATCTTTAGTACACAGCTTTCGAGAGCCGATCATGAAAGTTCATGTAAAGTTATCCGAAGGGACAAACCCCAAAATTTTTCTCATACAAAACCAGAAACTACGATTTGCATTTAATCAGTACAGTATTTGTCCGAAAAAATCGGAAAACCAAAACCACGCATGCTCAGAAACGAAAGATAACAATAAAGTGCAATATATTACATCACGTAAGAAGTTGTACTCTTTCATACGAGATTATTTATAACTTTAGTACCCTCTTCAGTTTCAATAAGAGACTAGCATGCAAAAAAAAAAAAATGGATGGTCATTCGTCTGATATTTTCATTGTGTGTACGAGACTTAACTCTGGGCACATCAGGCAGCGTGTCCATACCTGGGATCTGATGCTCCCAAGAGAAAAAATACAACCAGATGTGGTGTTTGGCTTATGCAAGTTAGTGTATCTAAATCTGCTAGCCCATCTAGCATTACCCTCCCCCCATACTATCAATGCTGCTGTCTGCTGTGCCCCTGTGCTCTTTCATCCAGAGTGTAGGTAAGCTAATACAGAAAGTATGTTACTGGCCAGATCACCAGGTGAAAACTGATTGGTTGCTAGAGGCTACTGCACATCATTGCCACTCACTGGTTGGTTGCTAGAGGTTACTGCACATCATCACCACTCACTGATTGGTTGCTTGCGGTTAACATGGCAATCTTGCTTTGGAGGGGCCCCTGGACTGAATGTGGCAGTCTCCCTATGGAGGGGTTCCTGTACTGGAGGTGGCAATCTCTTAATGAAGGTGCCCCTGGACTGGAGGTAGCAATCTCTTTATGGATGCCCTACATAGAGAGGCTGCTACCTCCAGTCAAGGGGCCACTCCATAGGGAGACTGCCACCTCCAGTTCAGGGGCCCCTCCATAGAGAGACTACTATTTCCAGTCCAGGGGCCCCTCCATAGAAAGAAAGCTACCTCTAGCCAAAGGCCACTCCTATTGTACGGTGGCATTAGAATGAAAAGCCCTTGGGATAGTAAATCAGTGCAGAGTACAGGAACACTGATCCCCCCCAGCAGTGTAGGGGTTGAGGTGCCCGCCCGGCATGTGTCCTGTATGTTGACTCCACTCCTCCTCCACCACAAGGTGCCAGTCAGGTCTGTCACTGTGGGCACAGAGCGGCATGGGGCACTTGTTGTGTGGTGATGGGATAGGTCAGTTACTGTCACAGTGGGGCCTCGGAGGGGGGCACAGAGGCAGAAAGCCCCAGACTCCCTGCACATGCCGACACAGCAGCGGCAACTCCCCCCAGTGGAATTTAAGTCGTGCGAGGAGCGGAAAATTACAGATTACTTCATCCTGACAGGGCTGCAGTCAGGACTAGAGGAGGTAAATGTGGCTGACAGTTCAATCAGTGGCCAGTGCCGGCCAACCTTGAAAAGTGCAGGCTTTGGGCCCCACAATAATGACTGGGCCCAGGACAGCTGCCCCGTTTATCCCGCGTTAAAGACGGCCCTGCCTGTGGCTTTTCCACAGAATCTTTTTAGCTTTTGGGTCTATAGTATCTTTCTCTGTTTTTTTTAGCAAAACTGTGTTGCAATAGAACCGGAGAAAAGAGGCTTGTGTACGATCCGTGAATGCAGCCACTTACCAAGAAACTAAAGACAAGCCCAACAACTTTTCCCAATTACATTCCGTATATTAGTAAAAAATTATATTATATTGCCGCTGGTTATCCCCGCTTCAGTCGATCCTGAATACGGCTGCCAGACTCATTCACCTTTCCAACCACTCCGTTTCCGCCACCCCCCTCTGCCAATCCCTCCACTGGCTTCTGATTGCGCAACGGATCAAATTCAAAATCGTAACACTGACGTACAAAGCTGTCCACCATACTGCCCCGAACTACATCACTGACCTAATATCCAAGTACCAACCAACACGCACACTCCGCTCCTCACAAGACCTCCTTCTCTCTAGTTCCCTGGTCTCCTCCTCCCATGCCCGCCTCCAGGACTTCTCCAGGGTGTCACCCATCCTCTGGAACTCCCTGCCCCAACCCATCAGATTATCACCTACTCTCCCCTCCTTTAGGCGCACCCTGAAAACCCACCTCTTCTGGGTAGCCTACCCCACCCCCTGCTAACTTGCCGACATCCTCCACTCCTCCTACCACCCCATCCCCCACAGCTATCTCCTCCTGTGCCACCATCCCCTCCCTCCTAGATTGTAAGTTCGAAAGAGCAGGGCCCTCGATCCCCTCATGTTTTGCATTGTATTGGTATTGTTCTGTCACATGTTCTGTCCCCCTTTGTAATGTACAGCGCTGAGCGAACTATTGGCGCTTTATAAATACTGTATAATAATAATATAATAATATTTGCTGTGACTCAATCCTAAGTCTTCAACGCATCAAACTTATCAGAACTGTATTTTTGTTTTTCCCAAATTATGAATTTCTAGAGTGTACTACTTCTGAGTCAGTGGCAGATTGATTACTCTAGATAAACCTCCAGTTAAAAAGCTTATCAGCACAGAAGTGATGGACCCAGGAGATAATGATGACTTCCCCTAACAGTAGATTTGATCAGAAGGCCCTACTGCATCCTTCCTGAAAAGTCACGTACCTCAACTTCAAATGATCACATAAAAATCATACAAATTAAGTATTTTTTTGTTTTTTACATTTGAATGAATAAATGTCTATAATCCAATATGGGCTTTCCAAAATAATATTTCTAGTTTGTATAGCAGCTTAAACCCTTTGAGGACCAAGGGACGTATTTGTCCCATGTTTTTAATTGCCTGTATCATCTGATTAAGAACTTAAAACTCTTTTCTTTTTTTTTTGGTTTGAGTCAAAATATTAGTTCTTATCAACAAACAACAAATGGATCTAGCTTTTTGCCAATTATTTCATGAAATGGCTTAGTTACAGCAACTGAAGTGTACGAACTTTAAAAACAAAAAAATTTATTATTTTGGCGTTCCGTAATCTTATGGTCCTCAAAGGGTTAAAACCTGCTGCTATAAGGCCTCTTGCACACTGGGCGTTTTTACAGCTGCTGTTTTGGGCTTCAGGCATTTTTTTCTGCATCCAGTAAACTCCCCAGCATGTAATCCTATGTGTCCATGCACACATAGGCTTTTATCAGCATTTTTTGGCAGGAGCGTTTTCAGGCTGGAAAAAAACACAGAACTACTGCGTTTGAAGAGGAGTTTTTCAGCTGTAAAAACGATCTAATGCTGGAATGCACTGCAAAATACTGAAAACCGTGGTTATCCGGCGTTTATGACCGTTTTTGAGCCTCAAGTTTTTGTGGGAGTATAGTCTTGCTAAAAAACGCTAAAGACAGCAAACTATGAAAAACGCTAAAAACGCTGAAAGACACTAATGCGGGATGCTAAAAACCATGAGAAAACGCACGTTTTTAACGTGGCATTCCACAGCTAACGATACTGTGTTTATAACATCCAGTATGCATGAGACCAGTGATTATTATTATTATTATACAGTATTTATAAAGCGCTAATAGTTCGCTCAGCGCTGTACATTACAAAGGGGGACAGAACATGTGATAGAACAATACCAATACAATGCAAAACATGAGGGGATTGAGGGCCCTGCTCCTTCAAGCTTACAATCTAGGAGGGAGGGGATGGTGGCACAGGAGGAGATAGCTGTGGGGGATGGAGTGGTAGGAAGAGTGGAGGAGGTCAGCAGGTTAGCAGGGGGTGGGGTAGGCTTCCCTGAAGAAATGGGTTTTCAGGGTGCGCCTAAAGGAGAGGAGAGTAGGTGATAATCTGATGGGTTGGGGCAGGGAGTTCCAGAGGATGGGTGACACCCTGGAGAAGTCCTGGAGGTGGGCATGGGAGGAGGAGACCAGGGAACTACAGAGAAGGAGGTCTTGTGAGGAGCGGAGTGTGCGTGTTGGGTGGTACTTGGATATTAGGTCGGTGATGTAGTTCGGGGCAGTATGGTGGACGGCTTTGCAAATCAGTGTTAGGATTTTGAATTTGATCCGTTGTTCAATAGGAAGCCAGTGGAGGGATTGGCAGAGGGGGGTGGCGGAGATGGAGCGGTTGGAAAGGTGAATGAGTCTGGCAGCCGTATTCAGGATGGACTGAAGCGGGGATAGCCAGCGGCAAGGCAGGCCAGTGAGGAGGGAGTTGCAGTAGTCGAGTCGTGATATGATGAGGGAGTGGATGAGCTGTTTAGTGGTTTCTGGAGTTAGGAACGTGCGGATTTTGGCGATGTTGCGGAGGTGGAGTCTGCATGAGTTTGTTAAAGATTGGACTTGGGGCTGGAAGGATAGGTTGGAGTCCAGAATGACACCAAGTACTCTGGCCTGCGGGGTGGGTTTGATGGTGGCGTTGTTGGATGTGATGGAGAAGTCAATTGGGGGTGGTGTCCGGGCTGGGGGGAAGACAAGAAACTCGGTTTTGGAGAGGTTCAATTTAAGGAAGTGGAGCGACATCCAATCTGATGTGTCGCTCAGTAGGTGTGTGATTCGGGCGGAGACCGAGGGGGTGAGGTGGGGGGTTGAGAGATGGGACAATAAAATCAACCTTTTGTGTCCACCTTGAAAAGCCTTGTTTTTTTTAAACATTTAAACTAGCAGATATTGGGGATAATTTACTAAAGACAAATACTGTAAGCTGTTCGCTTTGCAAGGGAATTTTCCCCTGAGCTAAGTGAATGAGATGAAGCTCTGCTCACTTCCACCATCCAATCATATGCAAGGAAAAATGCTGTTTTTTATTTTTCTTGCACGATTGGATATTCTTTGCAAAGTGAAACTTACCCACATTCACTAAGTTCTGTGGCAAACACCCTTGCGAAGTGAACAGTTTATTTCTCTTTAGTAAATCAACCCCATTGCATGCACCTACTGGTCTTTCAGTAGGCACCAGTCATGTTATGGCAGGCGCAGAAGTACTGGTGGGTTAAGTCAGAAGCTAACTCTACCAGCAAAATGTAAAAATTGTACAAACTTTTTATCTAATGAGAATAATAATACTGTATCTAACATGTCTAATAATGTGCTACTAGGTATTGGAGAAAATGTTAAAGTGGAGCTCCACCCAAAAGGGGAAGTTCCGCTTTAAGCATTTGTCCCCCTCTCCATTAACCTCCTCGGCGGTATGATTCTTTCCGATTTTTTGTGCTGAAAGCGGTACCATTTTTTTGCATGGAAATATGTAGTTTTTTATTGTAGGCTGTAATTTTTAGGAATAACTCACTGAAATCTGTCCGAACAAGAGTCTAGTAAACATTCCGGATATGATAAATCTTGAAACACGAAATCATAAATTATAATTTAATAAATAATCATAAAAATTATAATATAATAATAATAAATTTAATTCAATAATATAATCAAACCAAAAACACTGAAATTTGAAATACAGAGGCAAATTCTCACATCGCTGAGCAAAGTCGCAAAATCGTTTTCAGTGTCTGATTTCCCCCACAAATCATTATCACTCAATTCTGCAAGTGGTTCTGATTTACTATCGCTGTTCTAAAACCGCTTTTGACGTAAAGGGACGCTTTTTGGACGCCATGGACTTTTCTAAGTTTCCAGGCAGAAAGAACAGTCAAAATGCAGGCAGGGCGCCGGACAAAGCAGTAGGGACAAAATGTATGTGAAATGCTTTGAAACAGCAATGACCGCAAAAATGACATTTTTAAAAAATTTCAAATTTCCCGCCGGGTAATTTGTTCCGGCGCCCGTACGTCCCAACATCACAGGGACCGGAAGCCGGGTGACGGCATCGGCCGGAGGAGATGGCCGGGGACGCTGCAGGGGACACATCGCGGGAGCGAAGGACAAGGTAAGTGCTGCAGGGGCCCCCAGAGCAACGCCGCATGGTAAGCCCGAGTGTAGCTCGGGGTTACCGCTTTGGCACTGAAATTTTACCCCGAGCTACACTTGGGAAAACCGCTAAGGAGGTAAAGGACTGGCTAAAATTAAATAAAAAGTCTAATGAGCAACCAAAACACTCCAAAAAATTATATAAAACAAATAAACCCTCCAAAAAAAGTCACTTACACCCTGCACATACTCATCAATGTGTCTATAAGTAAACAAACAAATCGGTGCAGTGCCTGCCAATTACCAGAAAAAGTAATTGTAAATATATACACATAACAGAACTAGTGTACAATAGTGAATATATAAAGTCCCATATATCTTGACGTAATATAATCTTTCAATATTGTACCTTCATACAACATATAGCAGTGTTCCTCCACCAACTCCCAAGTTGTGCTCTCACCTGGAGCTTTTTGACCTCCTATTATACAATGCTTTGGTCACACCACGCTTGTGTCCTCTAAATGGGACAAAGTAAGATGCAGGGTCCCCTGTCGGCACTCCTTCCCACAACAGGCTGTAGCCTCTCTGGCGGTATTCCCGAGTGTAGCTCGGGGTAAAGTTTCAGTACCAAAAGTGGTAACCCCGAGCTACACTCGGGAATACCATGCGGCGCTGCTCCGGCATCTGTCATCTGGGTTCCGTCGCCTGCGAGCGTCGGGACGTACAGGGGATGGAACGGCGGGAAATTTGAAAATGACAAAAAGTGACATTTACTAAAATCACATAGTATAACATTCCTGTATCAAACCATTTCACATACATTTTGTCCCGAGTGCTTTGTCCGGCGCCCTGCCTGTATTATTACTGTTCTTTCTGCCTGGAAACTGAGAAACGTCCATGGCGTCCAAAAAGCATCCCTTTAGGTCAAAATCGGTTTTAGACCGGCTAGAGAACAGCGATAGTAAATCAGAACCACTTGCAGAATTGAGTGATAATGATTCGTGGGGGAAATTCCTCATCAGACACTGAAAACGATTCTGCGACTTTGCTCAGTGATGTGCGAACTTGGCGCTATATTTCAAATTTCAGTGTTTTTGGTTTGATTATATTATTGAATTAAATGTATTATTATTATATTATTATTTTTTATGATTATTTATTAAATTATAATTTATGATTTCGTGTTTCAAATTTTATCATACCCGGGATGTTTACTAGACTCTTGTTCGGACAGATTTCAGTGAGTTATTCCTAAAAATTACAGGCCTACAATAAAAAAACTACATATTTCCATGCAAAAAAATTTACCGCTTTGAGCACAGAAATATGGACATAATCAGACCGCTAGGGAGGTTAAACCTTGTCCACCTTCACATTTTCCTCTCCCCAGCAATCTGCAGTTTAGAAAATCCTTTTTGCTGTTCACGCTTTTTCGCTTCCATGTGTAGACAACATCTTCTTGTCTTCAGATATCTCCAGTGGCATTCATGAATCTTCTACCTTCTCTAGAGAATGTATAGCTGCTGTCCTCTTACTCCTCTGTCTCAGGAGCACTTCCTGATTCCTTCAAACTGCAGTCATGCCACCCAATCAGCTGGTGTTATTCTCCTTTTTTTTGTTTTTTTATTAAGGATTGTCACCTTTGTGGAGCGGGTACCCAAATTTGACAGATACCCGTTCCCACTTCCACTGCAATCGCCTAGGCAATCGGAAGCAGAAGTTGTCCTCCCTCCCCGTAGTCTTGTGGGGCACGTGACAGGTCCCAGAAGACTATGGGGCCATTCACAAAGCGCAGCACTTGTCATGCATGTGTAGTGGGCACCCGGTTGTGAAGCCGCAAACTGTCACATCCGGGTGCCCACATTGAAGATGCCGGCGCTGGGGAGAGAAGACGGCCGGTGAAACCAGCCGCGGTGAAGACATCATTGGACCGAGGGTCAGGTGTCTGTATTTGAAAAGTTAGCAGCTACAGTATTCGTATCTGATGACTTTTTTTTTTTTTTCAGCTGGAACTTTGCTTTAAGCTGACCAATATAATGTTTTCAATATAAACAATACAAAGTGCTATAATAACTGTTCCCTGAAACCCAAATTCAGCATTTGAAAGCTTTATTCTAATTATCGACAAAAGTGTATCTACAGTCAAAATGGTGTAGCTTTGGATGAGCTAAAACCTCTGTCAGGTTGCCTATGCTCTATTAAAGAAACTTACCATCTCTATTTGTCTTGGTGGCCACTGTCATTGGAACTTCAAGTGATGGAAAATCTAAAATTTTGAGTAGTTCCCTGTGCCTGCATGGGTTTCCTTGGGTACTCCAGTTTCCTCCCACACTCCAAAGACAAAAAAAAAATCAAACACATTTGAGTTGTCACTAGAACAGGAATAAAAAGGAACTCTTCCAATGGGGCCACCTGTCCTACTAAGAGGGCATTTCCTTGTTTTTTGTACAAGACATATCATTATGGACAATCTCCCAATAGGACACAAATGGCAAAAAAAAGTTTTTAACCATTACCTACCTTATTAAAAAATTTAAAAAAGAAAAAAAAAAAACATTTTTAGTGTTTAGTTATACTTCATGGAACCATTTACGGTATTCATGTTTGAGCTTATACTACAGCTGTCTTTAATGAGGATGCAAGTTGGCTTCCCCCATATGACAGCAGACATTAAATGATATATATTCTACTAGTAACACTTAGACGTGCTGTCAAGTTTTGTCAGGGAATCTATTATATTTCGATATACTGACTAACAGTGTGATGCAAGGAGAGGGTAAGGACAAAGCACCACCTTCCTATCTGGCATTTGCACAAGAGAGCAGATTTGGCTTTGAGGCTCTTGAGATGTCCTACAAGCTACCCCACAGTCCATGCAGCCTGTAAGTGCCTTTTACTGTGTAGGCCTTGTATTGGTAACAAGTTTGTAATTTGGTGTTGTACATTTTTACTTCATTTATAATGATCAGAAGTAGAAAGTTTCATATATATTGAGAACGCCCTGTGGGTGGGGCGAAATGCGTTGACGTACTTCCGGCTGGCCGTCCCAACGTCCTGCGTCATTTCCGGTGAGTGGAACGCACCGCTGGCCATTTTGCTTAGTGGAGGAGGTTTTCCTTGAGGTCTGTCACCCTGCTGTGTACAAGGCCGTGAGGTCTTGCTACAGGAATTGTGGAATTCGTTTTTATCTTCAATAAATGCTGGTTATTACCTTTTAAAATGTGAGTGGTCTGCCTTAAAGTTGATTATAATTGAGAGTCATAACAGTATCACACTATTAGTTTTTTTTCTTCCTGGAATCCGGTGGAGTTGGCGAGGGGAGCAATTGGAGGAATATCCATATCTTTGAGGTGGCAATAGTTGGAGGTTACAAAGGGGGTCCAGGAGCCCCAATTAATCCTGAAAGGTGTTTTACTCACCAAACATCTGGTGAGTGCGGTTCATGTTGGTTTTGCACTGGTGGATGGTGGAAGGATCACTATTGGCACTGAAGATTCTTAATGAAAATATGTTTTTTGTGTGGGGCGCTGGACTTCTTTTTGTATATGTCACTGGACTTTTTGTTTTAATATATATATACAGTCATGGCCGAAATTGTTGGCACCCTTGATATTTCTCCAGGAAATCATGTATTTCTCACGAAACGTATTGCATTAACACATGTTTTGCTATACACATGTTTATTCCCTTTGTGTGTATTGGGACAAAACAAAAAAAGGGAGGAAAGAAAGCAAATTCGACATAATGTCACACAAACCTCCAAAAATGGGCTGGACAAAAGTATTGGCACCCTTTCACAACTGCGGATAAATAAGAATGTTACAAGCATGTGATGCTCCTGTAAACTCACCTGGGGCAAGTAACAGGTGTGGGCAATATAGAAATCACACCTGAAAGCAGATAAAAAGGAGAGACGTTCACTTAACCTTTGCATTGTGTGTCTGTCTGTGCCACACTAAGCATGGACAACAGAAAGAGGAGACGAGAACTGTCTGAGGACCTGAGAACCAAAATTGTGGCAAAATATCAACAATCTCAAGGTTACAAGTCCATCTCCAGAGAACTAGATTTGCCTTTGTCCACAGTGCGCAACATTATCAAGAAGTTTGCAACCCATGGCACTGTAGCTAATCTCCCTGGTCGTGGACGGATGAGGAAAATTGATGAAAGATTGCAATGCAGAATAGTCCGGATGGTGGATAAGCAGCCCCAAACATGTTCCAAAGACATTCAAGCTGTCCTGCAGGCTCAGGGAGCATCAGTGTCAGCGCGAACTATCCGTCGACATTTAAATGAAATGAAACGCTATGGCAGGAGACCCAGGAGGACCCCACTGCTGACACAGAGACATAAAAAAGCAAGACTACAGTTTGCCAAAATGTACTTGAGTAAGCCAAAAGCCTTCTGGGAAAACGTCTTGTGGACAGATGAGACCAAGATAGAGCTTTTCGGTAAAGCACATCATTCTACTGTTTACCGAAAACGGAATGAGGCCTACAAAGAACAAAACACAGTACCTACGGTAAAATATGGTGGAGGTTCAATGATGTTTTGGGGTTGTTTTGCTGCCTCTGGCACTGGGTGCCTTGACTGTGTGCAAGGCATCATGAAATCTGAGGATTACCAAAGGATTTTGGGTCGCACTGTAGGGCCCAGTGTCAGAAAGCTGGGTTTGCGTCCAAGATCCTGGGTCTTCCAGCAGGACAATGACCCCAAACATACGTCAAAAAGCACTCAGAAATGGATGGCAAAGAAGCGCTGGAGAGTTCTGAAGTGGCCAGCAATGAGCCCAGATCTAAATCCCATTGAACACCTGTGGAGAGATCTTAAAATTGCTGTTGGGAAAAGGTGTCCTTCCAATAAGAGAGACCTGGAGCTGTTTGCAAAGGAAGAGTGGTCCAAAATTCCGGGTGAGAGGTGTCAGAAGCTTATTGATGGTTATAGGAAGCGACTGATTTCAGTTATGTTTTCCAAAGGGTGTGCAACCAAATATTAAGTTAAGGGTGCCAATACTTTTGTCCAGCCCATTTTTGGGGTTTTGTGTGACATTATGTCATATTTGCTTTTCTGCCTCTGTTTTATATTTGTTCCAATACATACAAAGGGAATAAACATGTGTATAGCAAAACATGTGTTAATGCAATACCTTTTTTGTGTGAAATACTTGATTTTCAGGAAAAATATCAAGGGTGCCAACAATTTCGGCCATGACTGTATATATTTTGTGACACTTAAATTGCAATATTCTTTATTAATATTATGTAATGAATAAGTTATTTATCATCTCCTCCAGAGACTGCTTAGAAGTCTATTAAAAAGAGCCTGCGATTTACAGAGCTCTATAGCTCAGCCTGTAATTTTTATGCAACAAGCTGCTACTGTTGTGTTGCTTCTTTAGAGACCTATAGAGCTTTTGTATTCACAGCCTTACAATACCTAATAACTTGAGTCCCCATGCCTTTTTCTCCCTAGTCCTAGAGTGTTCTTTTCATTTTGGCTCTGTCTTGGTTCTGCATATTATAACTTTTAGTGATTGTAGCCTACCCTAACATATTAAGTTTTTTTTTTTTTTGGCCAGACAGGGCTTTAGTTTGGTAGAAAATGTGGATATATACATTTTTATTTCCTTGGTTTCAATAGTAAAAAAATAGAAAAAAATGAATTTTCCTGTAATTTTGTCCAAGCCAAAATTTAAATAATTTGCTGATCCCCACATAGTTACCACAAACAGGGGTGTATTTACCAGAAGGCAATTGCCTAGGGTGACATTTTTCAGGGGGGGCAGCAGCATTTTTAAGGGGGGCAGCGTCATCCCCCAAAAGAAGGAATGGAAGAAGGGACACATGCAGCATGGGGAGCAGGTGG
Organism: Staurois parvus; assembly: GCF_062004578.1. Classification (NCBI taxonomy): domain Eukaryota; kingdom Metazoa; phylum Chordata; class Amphibia; order Anura; family Ranidae; genus Staurois; species Staurois parvus. Next base: position 711,964 of record NW_028318610.1, on the reverse strand, counting down.
GATCTGAAAGAGGCTGCAGGCTGCTTAAAGGTGTATGCAGAGCCTGTCTCTTGTTCCTGGGGATGTCCGGAACTGTGAAGGTGAGTGTCTTATCTCTTGCTGGGAATGGGGGGGGGGGGTTGCCAGTGTATGGGGGGCGATGCTAGTGGAAGGCTCTCTTGGGAGTGGACGGGGGGGGGGGTTGGGGTGTTGGTCAATGTCAGGCTCTCTTCGTGCTGGAGGGGGGAGGTGTTGGTGGGTGTCAGTGTCTCTCCATGTGGGGGGGGGGGATTTTTGTGTTGCCTAGGGCAGCACGGAACCTAAATACACCACTGACCACAAAACATAATCAACAGAGTCTTCTGATTAAAAGTATATCACTACTTAAGCAGGGGCGGACTGACAACTCATGGGGCCCCCGGGCAATAGGGGATCATGGGGCCCCTGTGTCCTTGCCCAAACTCAAAAAAGCCTATGAAAAAGAAACCAGGGGCATCTCATGGGGCCCCCTACTGACCCTGGGCCCTCGGGCAGTGCCCGAGTTTCTAAATGGTCAGTCCGCCCCTGCTTTAGTGTGACCGTTATGTAACACAGCGAAATGGTAAAGCTTTATTACCCTTTTAGACGCAGGGTTTGCATAAATTGTAAGCATAGCCATTAACCCTTTTAGGACCACCCAACACATGATGGCATAAGAGTAAGCCTAATGTCCACATACAGCACATACGTGTCACCGAGCGGGCATTGTTTGTGTGCTACAGATTGGTAGCTGGTGGGACCAGCTTCTGATCATGTGACCACTATGACAGTTGTCAGCTGATTGCCAATCTTTCACGCAATTTATTTAAACATGTTACTTATTTATGCTTTGAATTTTTCTATTGCCCACTAAATCTAGCTCATCCCTGAATTCAGAATTCCACTGATAACAGGTGCTGTCCAGAAGTATATGGAAAGGATAGATTGAATTACAGTAAGGAATAATGTATGTTTGGTTTCGATATGTTGTCAGCATATAAAACGTTGATTTATGGTGATAATTCCACTGTAGGTATGTTTTGACAGTGAATAGTAGCAATACGCTGTGTTGTAGTTTCCAGAAGAGAAAACACATTAGCTTCTCACTTGCCTTTGTATTACAAAATGTCTAAAATTGTGTTCTTTAACAGAGTCTGAAATTGTTTAATGAATTTATTAAAAAAACACGTCTCACATCTATTCTACAGAAGAAAAAACTGAGAAATAAAGATGCTCGATTCTAGATATAAGAAGCATTCTTCCACTTGAGAGGTGAATCATAAAGTCGGCATAATTTCGAGGCACTGATTCCTCAATGTCTCATCGCAGGAAAGCTGACCTACCAGGAACACTTAATGAAAAACAAACGAGAAAAAATCAGCACATGGAAAACCTTGTTGACTGCACAAGTCGGTGTGTTCAGATGTATAGTGAAGCGAAGAGCAGAACACTAGCAAATTTCATGCTCGAGAAGAGGAAAAACCTCCGTCTCCGACTAACTTTCCAAACTGCCTTAAACACAACTGATATTTGAATGCAAAATGCAATGGTTCTCCTTTAGAGATGAAAGAAGTGTAAACGCAGAATAATAGAGACACTTTATTACCTTTGTAAAATCTCGAACCAAATTTGTGTAGAGTTATGACAATTGATGTTTAGAAAAGGTATCACACTGATATTTCTTGTCTTCCCCCCAGCCCGGTCCCCACCCCCCATTGACTTCTCCATCACATCCAACAACGCCACCATCAAACCCGCCCCGCAGGCCAGAGTACTTGGTGTCATTCTGGACTCCAACCTATCCTTCCAGCCCCAAGTCCCATCTTTAACAAACTCATGCAGACTCCACCTCCGCAACATCGCCAAAATCTGCACGTTCCTAACCCCAGAAACCACTAAACAGCTCATCCACTCCCTCATCATATCACGACTCGACTACTGCAACTCCCTCCTCACTGGCCTGCCTCGCCGCTGGCTATCCCCGCTTCAGTCCATCCTGAATACGGCTGCCAGACTCATTCACCTTTCCAACCGCTCCATCTCAGCCACCCCCCTCTGCCAATCCCTCCACTGGCTTCCGATTGCGCAACGGATCAAATTCAAAATCCTAACACTGACGTACAAAGCCGTCCACCATACTGCCCCGAACTACATCACTGACCTAATATCCAAGTACCGCCCAGCACGCACACTCCGCTCCTCACAAGACCTCCTTCTCTCTAGTTCCCTGGTCATCTCCTCCCATGCCCGCCTCCAGGACTTCTCCAGGGTGTCACCCATCCTCTGGAACTCCCTGCCCCAACCCATCAGATTATCACCTACTCTCCTCTCCTTTAGGTGATATTTCATGCCGACACTCCATTCCTGAGCACCAAGCAGGCAATATACAGGCGTACCTTGATTTAAGAATTTAATGCATTCTGTTGGACTTTTCGTAAACTGAAACGCGGTTTCCCATAGGAATGCACTGAAAACCAATTAATCCGTTCCGGAGTTCAGAAAAATGTCAAAAACAGTCTTTTATCTGTTCAAAACTCTTTATAAAGTGCACTTTAACCTCCCTAGCGGTATGATTATTTCAGATTTTTGGTGCTGAAAGTGGTACCCTTATTTTGCATGAAAATATGTAGTTTTTTTATTGTAGGCTGTAATTTTTAGGAATAACTCACTGAAATCTCTCCGAACAAGAGTCTAGTAAACATTCCAGATATGATAAAACTTGAAACACGAAATCATAAATTATAATTTAATAAGTAACCATAAAAAATAATAATATAATAATAATACATTTAATTCAATAATATAATCAAACCAAAAACACTGAAATTTGAAATACAGAGGCAAATTCGCACATCGCTGAGCAAAGTCACAAAATCGTTTTCAGTGTCTGATGACGAATTTCTCCACGAATCATTATCACTCAATTCTGCAAGTGGTTCTGATTTACTATCGCTGTTCTCTAGCTGATCTAAAGCCGCTTTTGACGTAAAGGGACGCTTTTTGGACGCCATGGACTTTTCTAAGTTTCCAGGCAGAAAGAACAGTCAAAATGCAAGCAGGGCGCCGGACAAAGCACTAGGGACAAAATGTATGTGAAATGCATTGAAACAGCAATGACAGCAAAAATTAAATTTTATAAAAATTTCAAATTTCCCGCCGCACATCCCGACGTCACAGGGACCGGAACACGGAAGCCGGATGCCGGCATCGGCCGGAGGAGATGGCCGGGGACGCTGCAGGGGACACATCACGGGAGCAAAGGACAAGGTAAGTGCTGCAGGGACCCCCTGAGCAACGCCGCATGGTAAGCCCGAGTGTAGCTCAGGGTTACCGCTCTTGGTACTCAAATTTTACTCCGAGCTACACTCGGGAATACCGCTAAGGAGGTTAAAGGCATAAATACTGTGCAGGGGCATGATTAAAAAAAAATTCGTAAATGCCATGAAAACCAATTAATCCATTCCAGAGGTCAGAAAAAAGGGAAAAAAAAGTCTTATCTGTTGAAAAATCTTTATAAAGTGCACTTTAAAGGCATAGTACTGTACAGGGGCATGATTAAAAAAAAATTTGTGAATGCATTGAAAACCAATTAATCCGTTCATATTGCGAACAAAATTTGTAAACCGAGCCATTCAGTGGATTTTCATTCGTAAACCGAAAATTACGTTAACTGAGGCGTTCGTAAACCGAGGTACACCTGTATATCTTCCTTCTTTGCTTAGAGCGACACTACCAGTACAAACAGGTCACTGATATTCCCAAAGATCACAATTTGGGGAGGGGGAGTGCACAATGTATATATATATATATATATATATATATATATAATATTTACTGTTGTCAGAAGACGTATAGCAGCTTTTTAAAGAGTGCCTTTACCACTTTTTGAATGTGCACCCCTTTTAAATTAATTGCTATTCCAATGCGATATGGAAAGAAGAAAACAGCCTTCAATAATTTTTCCCACCCCAGTGGTCTCGATGGCTACTAAACCCAAAATGCATTGTTAAAGATTGATAAACTAAACCTATAACACTTAGGGCTCGTTCACACTAGGCTGTTTTGCCAACGCTTGCCAAACGCCCCTATAGCGTTTGGCAAGCGTTGGTCCGGTGTTTGCGGAGCATTTTTAACGCTCGGCAAACGCTCCGCAAACGCCACATGCGCGGTTTAGCGGCGGTTGCTAGGCGTTTGCTGAGCGTTAATAACGCCCCACAAACGCCTATAATGCATTTGAGTGGTGTTACCGCTCCGCAAACGCCCCGCAACCGCGTCGCAACCGCACCGCAAACGCCGGCCGGGCGTTTGCGGAGCAGCACCATAGACGAGAATAGGAGGCTTCAAAGCCTCCTGACTCGACCAGAGGCGTCCGTTTTGCCGCAACGCGACGCGACGCAAACGCTCCTGTTAGAACAGCACCATGTGCTGTAATGTGCAGAGTTGGCAGAGGCGTTTGGGAAGCGGTAAAACCGCTTCCCAAACGCCTCTCTGCCGCCTGCACACAAGGCTAGTGTGAACGTAGCCTTAGACTCTTGACCCTTAACCGGTGCATCCCCCCCTCCCTTCCCCCTCTTTTCCACCCAGCCCTCTTCTCTTATCCATGTTCCTTCTCTTTCCTATGTAATGATCATCAACCCAATACAGTTCTCGACTAACCGAGCATACCTCTCAGGTCAATGCGGCTCAGATATATAAATTCCTCAGCCAATTGGTGAGGAATTCATTACACATAAATACACTATACTATATGACTGTGAACTGTATTTTGTACCATGTTTGCTTACCTTACCCTGTATTTCTGTTAAAATCTTTCAATAAAAAAATATTGAAATATAAATTAATTGCTACCAAACAGATTTCTACATTTTTTTGGAACACCATGGGAAAGTCCATGGAAAATGCTACAAATATATAATTTCACTAAGTTGTACAGGCTTCTCACAATACTTTCTTCTCAAATCTAATGTGGAACAAACGGATCACATGAACTTTTAGGACTGATGTGAGGTGCAGGTGGCAGATGAGTCAATCTAGGATTTCAGTTGAGATCATGTGGGATAGCAAACTGGTATGGCTGAAGAATACATCTTTAAACTAAGTCTATGAAAAAGTCATGGTCCACTGCCTAAACAATATTCACTCAGCTATAGGTAACAAACGCAGAGCTTCAGCCTTGCACGACATAAGGAAAATAATTAATATATAAAGTGTAACGCTTCAAAGGTTTCCCAGTCATTCAAAGCAAGCTTGCTACTGTACTATATGAATGTGTCATATTAGAACTACTAGGCAGTATCTTAGCCCACACAAGTATTAATCAGAATATAGTTTTTACCCCATCATAATTTTTTTTATAGTAAACTCACCAAAATTGGGTGGCAATCCCCATGTTTTTACGTACAAGGGTCATGGAAATTGAGTCATGCATTCACATTTGACCAATCAGATGTTTGCATTCCTTTCATAACCTGCACATTTCACAACTAGATATATCCTGTCCTCCTAAACATCATCAAATAAAGTTGTGGGATATTGTGCCACCCCCCTCTGCCATTTCCTTCACTGGCTCCCGATTGCCCAACGCATCAAATTCAAACTACTAACTCTGACCTATAAAGCCATTCACAATGCCGCCCCAAACTACCTAACTGACCTGATACCCAAATACCACCCTACCCGTGCCCTCCGCTCCTCACAGGACCTCCTACTCTCTAGCTCCCTGGTCTCCTCCTCCCACGCCCGACTGCAGGACTTCTCCAGGACTTCCCCCATCCTCTGGAACTCCCTACCCCAATCCATCAGACTGTCACCTACCCTCCTCACTTTCAGGCGCACCCTGAAAACCCATCTCTTCAGGGAAGCCTACCCCACCCTCACCTAATAACTGATCTCCTCCACTCCTCCCACCACTCCATCCCCCACAGCCATCTACTCCTGTACCACTTTCCCCTCCCTCCTAGATTGTAAGCTAGAAAGAGCAGGGCCCTCGAACCCCTCGTGTATTGTATTGTTACCGTTTTGTCTCATGTTCTGTCCCCCTTGCTATTGTACAGCGCTGAGCAAACCCTTTGGCGCTATATAAATACTATATAATAATAATAATATCAGCTCAGATTGCCCAAATATTGATATATCAGATTACTATGACCATAATATCATAAGAAAGTTCCATGACACAATATTATATATCAATTCAGTGTCACATTATTGTATACAGTAACAGGACAGAATGTTACACTATCATATACCAGTTTACTACATACAAATATTATATAACAGCTCAGTGTGTCAAAAACTGCCTTCTGCTTCACTTCCTTAGGGGCATCCTCAAAAAGCTGTCCAGTGTGCACAGGTTGTCCATACTTTTCCCAGCTACAGCTTCCCTTGACTGCCTGCTAATGGCTGGTGATGCCACCTCTTTCCTTAAAGTGGTTGTAAAACCCTTACATATACCCAGTGAAGTAATTGGCCTCAGGTAATACACACAGATTAAAAAAATCATCTTACATAAGTTGAACCTGTTTATCTGCAGTCTTCTCTTCGCGATATCTGATCAAAGTGCTGAATTTATAAAGCTTGTCTGAGAGTTAAAAAAAGAAGGGTGCAGAGAGCTGAAATTACCTTTCATCACACAGCCAAGTACTGCACTCTAGGGGGAGGCAGAGAGCACAGCAGACACCCCCCTCCCTTTGCTTTCACTTTGTTCAGCATATTCAGCAGTCTGACAGCTCCCAGTGCCGACGTACCGATTGCCCTGTGGGACACACTTGCCCTAACGTTATTTCCACTTGCCATATGCGAGCAAGCGAGTGGAAATTTTGAGGCCTGTTCAAGTCCATGTAATACTCCCCTCTCCACAGACTGACAATGCTACTGTCCAAAGGTGTTCCTGTGCTCCTTCATCCAGAGTGGATGCACTCTAATATAGGAGGTGTGTTACTGGCCAGATCCCCAGGTGAAAAAAGAAGTAAAAAAACCTAAGAAAAGAAAAATAATGCATCCACCACATCTAATGATTGGCAAGCTGCAATATATTTATCCCAACCACAGTATCACCTGCCTGGAGTTTGCATGTTCTCCCTGTGCCTGCGTCGGTTTCCTCCGGGTACTCCGGTTTCCTCCCACACTCCAAAGACGTGCTGGTAGGTGAATTGGATCCTGTCTAAATTGTCCCTAGTATGTGTATGTATGAATGTGAGTTAGGGACCTTAGATTGTACGCCCCTTTGGGGTTAGGGACTGATGTGAATGTACAATATATATGTAAAGCGCTGCGTAAATTGACAGCACTATATAAGTACCTGAAATAAATAAATAAATATTACATTTTTGGTTTTGGGTTTAATATCACTTTAAGATATCAAACTTCTAAAATGTATATTTATCAAATAAAATGACCGTTTGACATATTGTCAGATGCTGATGAGAAAAGGTATTTATCAGTTTATATTTACTGAAATAATTGCATTTCCATGTTCTGTGTACTGTGGGAGAGCGGATATAGTGAATGCAGGGTCCTGGGTTTAGTAACACTTTAAAGTGGTTGTAAAGGCAGAAGTTTTTTTTTTTAACTCGCTGCATTCTATACAGTAAGGTAGAAAAGCAATGGCATGCAGATAAATACATACCAGAGCCCGATCTCGATCCAGTGATGTGCACAAGAGCCAAGGCTGTCCTGGCTCTCTCGCTCCTCATTGGCTCAGATACAGCAGCGTGAGCCATTGGCTTCCACTGCTGTCAATCAGAGCCAGTGATGGGGAGTGGGGGGTGGGCAAGGCCTGTTCTGTGTCTTATGGACACACAGAGCAGGGCTTGAGAGCGAGCACATATGAGTGTCCCCAGAACAAGGAACCCCAAAAAAGGAGGATTTGGGCTGCTCTGTGCAGGACCATTGCACAGATCAGGTAAGTGTAACATCTTAATATAAAATTTACAAGAAAAAAAAACAAACAAACCTTTAATATCACTTTAAATTTGATGACTACAGAAAATATTGTTCTTTTGTTGAGAAAAAAGTTTAAAAATAATGTATGCTACAGAAATTGATGCTGCACATAATAATGTTTGAAAGAACTACTAAAGGGGAAAGAGAAAGGTATAGCTGTACCTTACACAACAAACACTTTACTCCTGCGCTAGGAAAGGACTCAGTAGACCCAATAGGAATGTTCTGGAATTTTCTGGAATATGCACTGCTTGCTGCCCTCAACAGACCGGAGTGGTCCAAATACACTGGATATGTATTGGAAATGGAGAAACAGAAAAAGGGCGCACCGACCTAGTGCATTATCATTTTAAATAATTTATTAAAGAAACAAAAATAGGTATCATACTCACAATGGACATAATAACACAGGCATGTCAAATGTTGTTGGCATGACTCAGATGTTGTTTGGATCATACATCTTGTTCAGTTTGACATGCCTGTGTTATTATGTCCATTGTGAGTATAACTTATTTTAAATGATAATGCACTAGGTCGGTGCGCCCTTTTTCTGTTTCTCCATTTGTATCCGTAGCTGTACCTTAGTCTTACAACTGGAAATTGGTTTTATAGAAACCACTGTTATCCCTACTTGACTTTCCTAATAATGCTGAATGCTGAATTAAGATAAAGCCTCTTACCAAGTGATTTCTCATTCTTCGCATTTTGTTGTGATATTGAAGTGGTGGAGAGATCTTCAGGCATAGGCATGGGTTCATCATTGTCATCCAAGCTGTCACTCAAGGTAGGACTTGGGGGGTTTCCTATTAAGCAAGAAGTTAAATAAAAAATGTCAAAATGCATTGTTCATCTGACAACAGGGTGGATAAAAATCAATGATTTTTAAAAAAAAAAATTAAAAAAAATCTGATTTTTTTTGTTTAAATCGGATTTTTTTTATTTAAATTGGATTTTTTTCAAAATAAAATGCTTTTTGAGGAAAATATATTACCATCCAAAGGTTATTCCATCATGAAATAAAGATTAGTTTTTTAATTATGTAGAATAAGGCTGTATATGTTTAATGTTTTTGGTAAATAAATTCCATGAATCCATTCACAATGTCATGCTCTTCCAGAGGTTTGTGTAAGATTATTGGGCAGTTTCTCTGCCTACAAGATATTATCACAGATGATTGGTTTACTTTTGCAGTTCTCAAAATTGAATTTGACTCAGCGGAGATCACATGCCTCTTCTTCACAGCAAAAATGTTATAACATGAACAGAGTTAAGAAAAAGACCTTCATCCTAACTTCTACAAACCTATGAATACAGAATCAACCCCTTCACTGCTAAGTTTCAAGAAGTTCAGTGAATAGAATAGAAACAATATTTTTCTGATTGTTTGGAGTGGAATAGATCAGCACAAGAAGAAAGTGAAACTAAGTGTGAGGAGGAAGGGGCTGACAGTGTGAGGAGGAAGGTGCTGACAGTGTGAGGAGGAAGGTGCTGACAGTGTGAGGAGGAAGGGGCTGACAGTGTGAGGAGGGAGGGGCTTAAAAATAGGGGCTCTTAAAATATATATATTTTGTTTAGCCAAATTAGTTACCAAACATGGATGTTTAAGCAAATCACATATGCTGGAATGTTATTGTTTCAGTTGAATAAATCTATTTAAATTGTTATTATTAAGGTAATGATTATTTTTCTCCTTCCTAAGTACAACAGAAAAGTTGTCCAAATATGAATGATTAACCTATTAAACTGGGGATAAAAAAAACTAATATGAAAAGTTGTTATTCTAAAAATCTTCATCTACTTGCATATTAAAGTTATACCAGCAAGAATTAGTATTTATGTAGAAAACTAGGATTTAAATCAAGCCTTACTGACTAGTGATTTAAATCGTGATTTAAATCAGTTTGATTTAAATCAAATCCACCCTGTCTGATAACCTGGAATATTGATGGTGGCATACAGCTCTGTCATAGGAGTCAACCACACAGTAAGACAACCCCTCTATAGAAGGGTAATGTGTTTCTGATGTTTTTAGAAAACAAAAGTAAACCAACTTCCTCTATATCAACATTACCATTCATTTTACCATTAAAATGACATCTGTGAAAGTCTGGGTAATGAGTACCACAAAGATACAGTATTTGTTATTAATACTATGAACTGGTCCCTGTGAACAAGTAGGCATTCTGTAAGGGTGCTTTACAGGTTAAGTGCTTTTATGCATCAATTATGTATGAAGAAATACTGATATTTTTTAAAAAAAAGAGCACATTAAGACTATGACATTGATTCATCAAGCTGCAGCCACATATAAGGAGTGCTAATTTATTTCTCAAACAATTTTATTTTATAATATTGCTTGTGAGGCCACTTTAGCATGCCTTAAGTTCTGTTTCAGGCTGATGAAACATGCCTCCTATATTTATTTATATAGCGCCATTGATTTATGCAGTGCTTTACACATATATATTGTACATTCACATCAGTCCCTAACCCTCAAGGGGCGTACAATCTAAGGTCCCTAACCCTCAAGGGGTGTACAATCTAAGGTCCCTAACCCTCAAGGGGCGTACAATCTATGGTCCCTAACCCTCAAGGAGTGTACAATCTATGGTCCCTAACCCTCAAGGGGCATACAATCTAAGGTCCCTAACCCTCAAGGGGCATACAATCTAAGGTCCCTAACCCTCAAGGGGTGTACAATCTAAGGTCCCTAACCCTCAAGGGGCGTACAATCTATGGTCCCTAACCCTCAAGGGGCGTACAATCTATGGTCCCTAACCCTCAAGGGGCATACAATCTAAGGTCCCTAACCCTCAAGGGGTGTACAATCTAAGGTCCCTAACCCTCAAGGGGCGTACAATCTATGGTCCCTAACCCTCAAGGGGCGTACAATCTAAGGTCCCTAACTCACATTCATACATACACATACTAGGGACAATTTAGGCAGGAGCCAATTAACCTACCAGCATGTATTTGGAGTGTGGGAGGAAACCCACGCAGTCACAGGGAGAACATGCAAAATCTAGGCAGGTGGTGCCATGGCTGGGATTCAAACCAACAACCCTAGTACTGCCAGGCAGAAGTGCTAACCATTTAGCCTCTGTGCTGCCCTGATTCATATATGGCTGGGAAGAAGGAGATGTTTTTACCTTCTGCTGCAACCTAAACCAATCCAGTTGATCAAAGTAATGAAATACAACCAAAATGTACTTATGTCTACAATCTAAGGTCCCTAACGCACATTCATACAAGGGCCAATTTACCTATAGGAATGTATTCGGAGTGTGGGAGGAAACCCATGCAGGCAAAGGGAGAACATGCAAACTCCAGGCAGGCAGTGGCGTGGCTGGGATTTGAACCAACGACCTGAGTACTGTCAGGTGGAAGTGCTAACCATTTAGCCACTGTGCTGCCCTGATGGATATGTGGTTGGAAACAAGGAGCTGTTTTTACCTTCTGCTGCAACCTAAACCAACCCAATTATTCAAAGTAATGAAATACAACCAAAATGCACTTATGTCTACAATCTAAGGTCCCTAACTCACATTCATACAAGGGCCAATTTACCTACCAGAATGTATTTGGAGTGTGGGAGAAAACCCATGCAGGCACAGGGAGAACGTGCAAACTCCAGACAGGTGGTGCCATGGCTGGGATTTGAACCAACGACCCGAGTACTGCCAGGTGGAAGTGCTAACCATTTAGCCTCTGTGCTGCCCTGATTCATATATGGTTGGGAAGAAGGAGCTGTTTTTGCCTTCTGCTGCAACCTAAACCAACCCAGTTAATCAAAGTAATGAAATACAACTAAAATGTACTTATGTCTACAATCTAAGGTCCCTAACTCACATTCTCACAAGGGCCAATTTACCTACCAGAATGTATTTGGACTGTGGGAGGAAACTGGAGTACCTGGAGGAAACCCACACAGGCACAGGGAGAACATGCAAACTCCAGGCAGGTGGTGCTGTGGTTGGGATTCGAACCAACGACCCTAGTGCTGCCAGGTGGAAGTGCTAACCAATTAGCCACTGTGCTGCCCTGCTATATCTAACCCAACACAACACACATATATACATTCGTGTTGTGCTGGTAGTATATTACACCTCTGTAGTTCTGTCTGTCTCAATCTGTTCAACTATCACTCTAGCTGAACTCATACACAGTTGAATTACTGTACGCACGTGTGAACTGTCTTGTCTCCCAAAACACCTGCAGTTCTTTATGACTAGACTAGTGGTCCAAGAACCTCTAGCCCAGTGGTTCTCAACCTTCCTAATGCCGTGACCCTTTAATACAGTCCCTCATGTTGTGGTGACCCCCAACCATAAAATTATTTATCCAGTAATCATAATTCATGAAGTGTCCTTTTACCTCCAATACTGCTGCTTTCAACACAGTAGCTGCTTTTAACACAGTAGCTGCTTTCAACACAGTAGCTGCTTTCTACACAGTAGCTGCTCTTTACACATCGGAAATATGTGTTTTCCGATGGTCTTAGGGGACCCCTGTGAAAGGGTCATTCGACCCCCAAAGGGGTCGCGACCCACAGGTTGAGAACCACTGCTCTAGCCAGACAAGTGACCTCATTTTCCCCCTCTGGATTTATGTTATATGGCATAGTCATCAACCCAACTTCAGCCTGAATAGACAATAAATCCTGCTGTACTGGGAAACACAGGGGGGGGGTTGATTTACTAAAACTGGAGACTGCAAACCTGGTGTAGCTGGGCATGGTAGCCAATCAGCTGCTAACTTCGGCTTCTTCAATTAAGCTTTGGCAATGAAACCTGGAAGCTGATTGGTTGCTATGCACAGCTGCACCAGATTCTGCACTCTTCAGTTTTTGAAAATCAACCCCACAGGTTGCAAATATAAATAATATTTCAGATACATTTACTAGTTGAAGTAAAATATAAATGTATCTCTTGAATCCCCCACAACATAATATTGTAACTTATTTCCAGAAAGTAACATGATTTTGGAGTTCACAACTTTGCAATTTCCTGTTTCACCTCCATGCCTCTAGCCTGCTTACTAAACTATAAACAGGTATCACCACAACGGGGTCATCCTTCCTGTGTCTAAACCCATTTTATAAACTTGCCAAAACACTTCAAGTGGTTCTAAAGCCTAAACCTTTTCTACTTCAATACAATCCCTGCATTATGGTAAAAAATGTTTAGGTGAAAGTATCTCCCCCTCACCCCTCTTATACTTACCCGAGTCCTCGCTCAATCCAGAACTGTGCCCGTCTGCAGCCGCTCTCTCCTCTCACTTCCTGGTCTCATAGGCTTTGCTGAGATGGCCATTGGCTCCAGTGGCTGTCAGTCAAATCCTGTGATGAGGGAGTGAGGGGGGGGGGTGTCGAGCCTCGCTGTCTGTGTCTATAGATGCAGGGAGCAAGGCTTGGGATCGAGCCTGCAGGTGTGCCATGATAGGAAGAGGCACATAAATACCTTTTCTCATCAGCATCTGACAATATTTATTTGATAAATATACATTTTAGAAGTTTGATATCTTAAAGTGATATTAAACCCAAAACCAAAAATGTAATATATTGCAGCTTGCCAATCATTAGATGTGGTGGATGCATTATTTTTCTTTTCTTAGGTTTTTTTTACTTCTTTTTTCACCTGGTGATCTGGCCAGTAACACACCTCCTGTATTAGAGTGCATCCACTCTGGATGAAGGAGCACAGGAACACCTTTGGACAGTAACATTGTCAGTCTGTGGAGAGGGGAGTGTTACATGGACTTGAACAGGCCTCAAAATTTCCACTGGCTTGCTCGCATATGGCAAGTGGAAATAACATTCGGGCAAGTGTGTCCCACAGGGCAATCGGTACATCGGCACTGGGAGATGTCAGACTGCTGAATACGCTGAACAAAGTGAAAGCAAAGGGAGGGGGGTGTCTGCTGTGCTCTCTGCCTCCCCCTATAGTGCAGTACCTGGCTGTGTGATGAAAGGTAATTTCAGCTCTCTGCACCCTTCTTTTTTAACTCTCAGACAAGCTTTATAAATTCAGCACTTTGATCAGATGTCGCGAAGAGAAGACTGCAGATAAACAGGTTCAACTTATGTAAGATGATTTTTTTAATCTGTGTGTATTACCTGAGGCCAGTTACTTCACTGAGTATATGTAAGGGTTTTACAACCACTTTAAGGAAAGAGGTGGCATCACCAGCCATTAGCAGGCAGTCAAGGGAAGCTGTAGCTGGGAAAAGTATGGACAACCTGTGAGCTGGTGGGGGACCCCAGAAGAGGAGGATCCAGGAGAGCTGGTGGGGGACCCCAGAAGAGGAGGATCGGGGCAGCACTGTGCAATGCTATTACAGAGAGTAAGTGAGTATAACATGTTTTTAATTTTAAAAGAAAAAAAACTTTGACTTTACAAACACTTTAACAAATAGTTATAGCTTTTAGTAATTGGGCCCCTGTGCAGGTCCTTACATTCTCATTTTGATTTCTGGAAAGCAGGGATATGGGAAATTAATATTAACACCTTCGCACCCGGCGTATAGCAGATTGACGGCCCTGCGGGACACTCACTGCACACTGTGCATATGATTTGCACAGGAATGCGGTGCGGTTCCGGTGTGAATCACATGCAATATACCGTATTACATATATGTGAACCCGGGCTTAAAATACTGAGAATAGTGCGTCTGAGAAGTCAGCATTACTTTTCAGGAATCTCCCCCACTCCACACATCCAAATGGTCACCTATAAATACTGTGCAATAGGCATTTCACACACAAAGGGTCAATTTAAAGCCGACCGTTTCCATTAAAATACATACGATTGATTTACTAAAGATGAAGAGGCTGTTCATTTTTCAAGAAAAATTTCCTTTAGGTTAGTGGTGGAGATGCACTTTGCAAAATATACCCAATCACGTTCAAGGAAAATGGGAAAAAAAACCATTTCCTTGCATATTACTGGATGATAGACATCAACATTAAAGCAGTATTAAACTCAAAAGGAAACATTTAATAAATGGCAGCTTACCAATTCTTAGATGTGATGGCTGCATTAGTTTATTTATTCCTGTATTCTTATATTTTCATCTGGTGATGCAGCCAGTTATTTTTCAACAGGACAAGCTGACCTTCAGGTGGAGCAGCTAATGGGTTGAGACAAACCATATGCCACTGACGGGGGTGCGTACAGTTGTCAGCTTATATTTATTCATGTAAAAGTGTTATCCCAAAAAGTAAAAAAACTATTCCTGTAACAGCTATAAAGTGTTAGCTGGAGTTTGTCTTCAGTTTGTTTAGTGTATTTAACCTCCCTGGCGGTCTGATTATTTCAGATTTTTGGTGCTGAAAGCGGTACCATTATTTTGCATGGAAATATGTAGTTTTTTTATTGTAGGCTGTAATTTAGGAATAACTCACTGAAATCTGTCTGAACAAGAGTCTATTAAACATTCCGGGGATGATAAAACTTGAAACACAAAATCATAAATTATAATTTAATAAATAATCATAAAAAATAATAATATAATAATAATACATTTAATTCAATAATATAATCAAACCAAAAACACTGAAATGTGAAATATAGCTCCAAGTTCGCACATCGCTGAGCAAAGTCGCAGAATCGTTTTCAGTGTCTGATGACAAATTTCCCCCGAAAATCATTATCACTCAATTCTGCAAGTGGTTCTGATTTACTAGCGCTGTTCTCTAGCCGGTCTAAAACCGATTTTGACCTAAAGGGACGCTTTTTGGACGCCATGGACGTTTCTCAGTTTCCAGGCAGAAAGAACAGACAAAATGCAGGCAGGGCGCCGGACAAAGCACTCGGGACAAAATGTATGTGAAATGCTTTGATACAGGAATGTTTTGCTATGTAATAATCGTTTTAAAAAAATGACATTTTTTAAAAATTTCAAATTTGCGCCGGTTCCGGCGCCCGTACGTCCCGACATCACAGGGACTGGAACACGGAAGCCGGATGCCGGCATCGGCTAGAGGAGATGGCCGGGGACGCTGCAGGGGACACATCGCGGGAGCGAAGGACAAGGTAAGTGCTGCAGGGACCCCCTGAGCAACGCCGCATGGTAAGCCCGAGTGTAGCTCGGGGTTACCGCTTTTGGTACTGAAACTTTACCCCGAGCTACACTCGAGAATACCGCCAGGGAGGTTAAAGTGTTACTAAACCCAGGACCCTGCATTCACTTTATATCTGGTCTCCCACAGTACACGTAAATGTATTATTTTAGTAAATAGAAACTGCTAAATACCTTTTCTCATAAGCAGTATATAGCAGTCTTGTGACTTCTATCAGTGTCCAGCTTAGCACGGTTAGGAGGAGTTTTCATTCTGCTCTGACTGTCCAATGAGGCTGCATGACCCCTAATTGGCCCTATGCTGATCACATGTACCCTCCCAAAGAAAAAAAAAAAAACACTCTAGCCATACATACTAAAGTGAGCATCTGCAGAGTGACTCCTAGAGCTATGTACTATCAGCAGATGGATTAGGGACAGTAGAAGAAGGGGAGGATCAGAAAAGACAAGATCAAACAGCCTTTTTACACAATGCAGAGGATTAACCCCTTAGGTTCCACAGTGAGTATAACAAGCATGCTTTACTGTATATACAGACTGATTGTACTGTTGTGGGTTTAGTAACATTTTAAGAACCTGTTTATTTTTTTGTTCCAAATAAAGTGGACTAAAAATTAAGCAAAATTGCATCAACAATAAAAACACTTTACTGTATATATAGACTGATTTTACTGTTGTGGGTTTAGTAACACTTTAAGGGCTCGTTCACACTTGGCTGTTTTACCAACGCTTGCCAAACGCCCCTATAGCATTTGGCAAGCGTTAGTCCAGCGTTTTTTAAGGCTCCGCAAACGCCGCATGCGCGGTTTAGCGGCGGTTGCTAGGCGTTTTTTGAGCGTTAAAAACGCCCCACAAACGCCTATAATTTTTTTATAATTTTAAACGCCTATAAAGTTTGAATGGTGTTACCTCTCCGCAAATGCCCTGCAAGCGGCACCATAGACAAGAATAGGAGGCTTCAAAGCCTCCTGACTCGACCAGAGGCGTCTGTTTTGCCACGACGCGACGCTACCGCTCCCGTTAGAACAGCACCATGTGCTGCAATGTGCAGAATTGTCCGAGGCGTTTGGGAAGCGGTAAAAACGCTTCCCAAGCGCCTTTCTGCCGCCTACACACAACACTAGTGTGAACGTAGCCTTAGGCAAAATATTTATATCTGCTTGTGATGAAACATGCTTGTGGGGTGGGACGCATACTTACCAGTTTACTAACACTTTAAATCTACTAGTATATCTAACACTCCCCCCCCCCCCAGTCTAACAATGCTACTGTCCAAAGTGTCTCTGTTGCTCCTTCAACCGCACTGTAGGCACTCTAATACAGGGGGTGTGGCCATATCGCCAGGTGAAAACAGAGGGAAAAAAAGTCTAAAAAAAGAAAAGTAATGCAACCATCACATCTAGTAATTGGTAAGCTGCAATATATTAAATTTTTTTGTTTTTTGGGTATAATACCACTTTATTTTCGTTGCATGTCAAATGGTGAAAAAAGGACTCGCACAACAGTGTGCTAAGAAACAGTACACTTGTACAGGATAAAAGATCAGAAGATGTGCAAAGCTTTGCATAAGAGTGAATGTTCGTGTATATCTGCCTTGAGCAAATGTTCCCTTTCCTCTTTCTAATGAAGGTTGGTGACAATCAGGGGCGGACTGACAACTCATGGGGTCCCCAGGCAATAGGGGATCATGGGGCCCCTGTGTCCTTGCCCAAACTCAAAAAAGCCTATGAAAAAGGTACCAGGGGCATCTCATGGGGCCCCCTACTGACCCCGGGCCCTCGGGCAGTGCCCAAGTTTTCAAATGGTCAGTCCGCCCCTGGTTTGTGTATATCTGCCTTGAGCAAATATTCCCTTTCCTCTTTCTAATGAATGTTGGTGACAATGTATGATGGATTTTCCAGAGACAGAAACTATGCTTGTAGCTTCACTAAGCCGAGGCAGGTAAAATCTGCCAGTTAAAAGAGATAACATCTCTGTGCCTTCTGGTTCTTTGGAAGCGCCGGATATTGTTCCGTTAAATATATCTCACTTTGTTCTTCTCATTTCACAACTGCAACATTTCTTACCATCAGATATTAGTTTCAGAACAGGCAGAGATGTGTGTGCTAAATGAGGTTAATGTGGGCTGTGCTGTTCTATTGTCTCTTGCAAGTGCTACATTTCCCAAAAATAGCGAGACAACGTGCACAAACGTTACTGGCGAGCTATATGTGCACAGCTATATGAAGGACTTCAAGAAACCGTGATACTTATCTGAAAGAATCTTTCATTCCCAGTACTTAATGACATTCAACATGTTGTCTTATCTTATTAAGGAGATCACCAAACTATTTTTTTCACAATTATAATAAATCTTTTTTTTTTTTATATTTAATAAAATTCATCAGCCTATGTTTAACCACTTCCAGTCCGAACACTTTCCCCCCCTTCCAGTCCAAACACTTTCACCCCCTTCCAGTCCGGACACTTTCCCCCCCTTCCAGTCCGGACACTTTCCCCCCCTTCCAGTCCGAACACTTTCATCCCCTTCCAGTCCGAACACTTTCATCCCCTTCCAGTCCGAACACTTTCATCCCCTTCCAGTCCAGACACTTTCCCCCCCTTTCAGTCCGGACACTTTCACCCCCTTCCAGTCCGGACGCTTTCCCCCCCTTCCAGTCCGGACACTTTCACCCCCTTCCAGTCCTGACACTTTCACCCCCTTCCAGTCCGGACACTTTCACCCCCTTCCAGTCCGGACACTTTCACCCCCTTCCAGTCCTGACACTTCCCCCCCCTTCCAGTCCGGACACTTTCATCCCCTTCCAGTCCGGACACTTTCCCCCCCCTCCAGTCCGGACACTTTCACCCCCTTCCAGTCCGGACACTTTCCCCCCCCTCCAGTCCGGACACTTTCACCCTCTTCCAGTCCGGACACTTTCCCCCCCTTCCAGTCCGGACACTTTCACCCCCTTCCAGTCCGGACACTTTCCCCCCCTTCCAGTCCGGACACTTTCACCCCCTTCCAGTCCGGACACTTTCCCCCCCTTCCAGTCCGGACACTTTCACCCCTTCCAGTCCGGACACTTTCCCCCCCTTCCAGTCCGGACACTTTCCCCCCCTTCCAGTCCGGACACTTTCCCCCCTTCCAGTCCGGACACTTTCACCCCCTTCCAGTCCGGACACTTTCACCCCCTTCCAGTTCGGACACTTTCACCCCCTTCCAGTCCGGACACTTTCACCCCCTTCCAGTCCGAACACTTTTACCCCCTACCAGTCCGGACACTTTCACCCCCTTCCAGTCCGAACACTTTTACCCCCTACCAGTCCAGACACTTTCCCCCCCTTCCTGACCAGGGCAATTTTCAGCTTTCAGCGCTATCACACTTTGAATGACAATTGCGCGGTCATGCAACACTGTACTCATATGAATTTTTTACCATTTTTTTGAGACAGATAAAAATTTATTTTGGTGGTATTTATTCACCGCTGGGATTTTTATTTTTTTTTGCCATGTAAATGAAAAAGTCCAAAAATTTTGAAAAAAAGTGTTTTTGCAAATAAATAATCTTTCATCATAAATCTTGGCCAAAATGTATTCCGTTATCTTTTTAGTTAAAAAAAAAAAAAAAAGCCAAATTAGTTTATAACCAAAAATTATAATTTTTTAAAACATTTTTAACATTTTTATTTTATTTTTTTATATTATTATTTATGTTTTTTTTTTTTTTTTTTTTTTACATACTGTCACCCTAGCAGTACAGTGTCACAAGTGACATCTTGCTTACTACTTTGCATGTGATCACTGATTGGCCAATCAGTGATCACATGATCGGGACCTCGTACAGAGGTCCCGTCCGGCGATCAGTGTGACACAGCGGACTCCGGATCACAGTGCAACGCGCTCCCAGGGAGCGCGCACAGCTAGAAATAGCGGGTGCCGTTTATGAACAGCAACCCGCCCCTGGAGTCTCGCTGTCCTGCCGTTTAAAAACAGCAGGCGGACGACAAGTGGTTAAAGGGCCAGTCCAAATAAAATGGATATTTCAGCTTTTGGATGCTGCTGGAAGGTTACACCACTTCACAGTTTCTTATATCTTTCTGGGACTATGGCAGTGAGATCTCGGCACCCCTGCCTCAGCCGGTATGTGGGGGTCCTCTCTTCTTGCTGTATCTTTATGTATATGTTTAAGTTTTACACACTATAATTGATCGTCATATTAAATGCAACAGGTGCACTTGGAATATTTCAAGGCAGTAGGAAAATACCAAAACTCTAAAATGGAGAACAGAACCACAGAGAAAGATCTTTTCAACTCGAGACTCCAAGAGCTATAAGAAGCCAGTAACTCAACCTCAACTTGTTTGGACTGACCTTTTTTAAAAATTATTCATGTTTGGCTAGAGGTCAGACTATATACTGTATGCATACGAATCATTTTATAGCCCTTCTAGATTCATTTTCCCTTTCCTAGAGTATTATTATAATTATTATACAGTATTTATATAGCACCAAAGGGTTTGCTCAGCGCTGTACAGTAGCAAGGGGGACAGAACATGAGACAAGACAGTAACAATACAATACACGAGGGGTTCGAGGGCCCTGCTCTTTCGAGCTTACAATCTAGAAGGGAGGGGAAGGTGATACAGGAGGAGATGGCTGTGGGGGATGGAGTGGTGGGAGGAGTGGAGGAGGTTAGTTGTTAGGTGAGGTTGGGGTAGGCTTCCCTGAAGAGGAGGGTTTTCAGGGTGCGCCTGAAGGTGAGGAGGGTAGGTGACAGTCTGATGGATTGGGGTAGGGAGTTCAAGAGGATGGGGGAAGTCCTGGAGAAGTCCTGCAGTCGGGCGTGGGAGGAGGAGACCAGGGAGCTAAAGAGTAGGAGGTCCTGTGAGGAGCGGAGGGCACGGGTAGGGTAGTATTTGGGTATCAGGTCAGTTATGTAGTTTGGGGCGGCATTGTGAATGGCTTTATAGGTCAGAGTTAGCAGTTTGAATTTGATGTGTTGGGCAATCGGGAGCCAATGAAGGGATTGGCAGAGGGAGGAGGCAGAAGTGGAGCGGTTGGTGAGGTGGATGAGTCTAGCCACTGAGTTTAGGATCAACTGGAGTGGTGATATCTTTATGTTATCAGAATATATTATATGTTTGCTCAACATTTTTGAAAAGTATGCATTAGAGATTAAATGTACATGTATTTATTAAATGGCCATTACCTAATCTGCTTGATTTTGCCTTTGATTTTGGAACAATTATCACCCAATTTTTTTTCAGCCCATTGCAAATTATTACTATTATTATTTTACAGTATTTATAAAGCGCCAACAGTTCGCTCAGCGCTGTACATTACAAAGGGGGACAGAACATGTGACAGAACAATACCAATACAATGCAAAACATGAGGGGATCGAGGGCCCTGCTCTTTCGAGCTTACAATCTAGGAGGGAGGGGATGGTGGCACAGGAGGAGATAGCTGTGGGGGATGGGGTGGTAGGAAGAGTGGAGGAGGTCAGCAAGTTAGCAGGGGGTGGGGTAGGCTTCCCTGAAGAGATGGGTTTTCAGGGTGCGCCTAAAGGAGAGGAAAGTAGGTGATAATCTGATGGGTTGGGGCAGGGAGTTCCAGAGGATGGGTGACACCCTGGAGAAGTCCTGGAGGCAGGCATGGGAGGTGGAGACCAGGGAACTAGAGAGAAGGAAGTCTTGTGAGGAGCGGAGTGTGCGTGCTGGGCGGTACTTGGATATTAGGTCAGTGATGTAGTTCGGGGCAGTATGGTGGACAGCTTTGTACGTCAGTGTTAGGATTTTGAATTTGATCCGTTGCGCAATCGGAAGCCAGTGGAGGGATTGGCAGAGGGGGGTGGCGGAGATGGAGCGGTTGGAAAGGTGAATGAGTCTGGCAGCCGTATTCAGGATGGACTGAAGCGGGGATAGCCAGCGGCGAGGCAGGCCAGTGAGGAGGGAGTTGCAGTAGTCGAGTCGTGATATGATGAGGGAGTGGATGAGCTGTTTAGTGGTTTCCGGAGTTCGGAACGTGCGGATTTTGGCGATGTTGCGGAGGTGGAGTCTGCATGAGTTTGTTTGCAAATTGAATTTTTAAGGCCCTGAAGCTGTATCTGTTCCCTCCCCTCTCCACAGGCAAAGTTTTGCAGTCAAGCAATCCAGGGATATGAGTTTAGATAAAGAATTATTCAGAAGAGCATATTTTTTCTTTCAGAATTTGCCTGCACAAGCATATGTCATCTAGAATTCATATAAACTGAGCAGATAAAACAGGAGTTGTTGTCAGCAGCAACCAGGTCACATAACTTTGTGGAAAAATTAAGGAAAATAGGATTTTCTCTAATTTTATCGAATCCGCTTACTATTGTCTCTAATCATCCCCAAGACCCAGTGGAAGGATTCAGTGAGAACATACACAGTGCCCAAAATGTTAAAACTGAAGACAGAGAAGGGGAAATGAGCTTAGGATGTGGGCAAGCTAAATAAACCACTGGCTTCTTATACCCCCCATTCTTCCAGTAAGACTCCAGCAAAAAGAATTCTATATTGTCTCACTACCACCTGCATGGAATGTGTTTCCTCCGGGTACTGCAGTTTCCTCCCACACTCCGAAGACATGCTTGTAGGTTAATTGACTCCTGTCTATGCATGTGAGGTAGCATTAAATTGTAAGTTCCTTGAGGTCAGGGACTGATGCGAATGCACAATATATATGTAAAGTGCTGTGTAAATTGTTGATCCTGAATAAATACTGTACCTGTAATAAATAAATAATAAATATTCAATGGTAGGCACCTCGGAGAGCCTGTTGGATTTCCATTTGTCACACTATGTGATGCATCGTGGACTGGAAGTTCCTGTTTTACTATGACAAGCTCTAATTCAGCTGCTGGTTTGTGACTATATTACCACGGTTTTATTAACGTCACATTTTGAGGATAATGCCCTAGGCTTGTGCGCCCTCTGATTTGTTTTACGGTTTCAGTGTATCCAGACGTGCCCAGTCTACAAAGGGCAGCAAGGCAAGGCATGTCCAGTGAAGCCAGGAGGGAAGTATAGGCAACGACTACCTCTGGGGCCCACTTCCAAGACCTGGAGACTGTGCATTTACTACTAGTTTGAAATAATAAACTTTAACCTCCCTAGCGGTATGATTATTTCAGATTTTTGGTGCTGAAAGCGGTACCATTATTTTGCATGGAAATATGTATTTTTTTATTGTAGGCTGTAATTTTTAGGAATAACTCACTGAAATCTGTCCGAACAAGAGTCTAGTAAACATCCCGGGTAGGATAAAATTTGAAACACGAAATCATAAATTATAATTTAATAAATAATCATAAAAAATAATAATATAATAAGAATAAATTTAATTCAATAATATATTCAAACTGAAAACACTGAAATTTGAAATAAGAGGCAAATTCGCACATCACTGAGCAAAGTCGCAAAATCGTTTTCAGTGTCTGATGACGAATTTCCCCCACGAATCATTATCACTCAATTCTGCAAGTGGTTCTGATTTACTATCGCTGTTCTCTAGCCGGTCTAAAACCGATTTTGACATAAAGGAACGCTTTCAAGGGAAGCTGTAGCTGGGAAAAGTATGGACAACCTGTGAGCTGGTGGGGGACCCCAGAAGAGGAGGATCGGGGCAGCACTGTGCAATGCTATTACAGAGAGTAAGTGAGTATAACATGATTTTAATTTTAAAAGAAAAAAAACTTTGACTTTACAAACACTTTAACAAATAGTTATAGCTTTTAGTAACTGGGCCCCTGTGCAGGTCCTTACATTCTCATTTTGATTTCTGGAAAGCAGGGATATGGGAAATTAATATTAACGCCTTCCCACCCGGCGTACAGCAGATTGACGGCCCTGCGGGACACTCACTGCACACTGTGCATATGATTTGCACAGGAATGCGGTGCGGTTCCGGTGTGAATCAAATGCGATATACCGCACCGCATATATGTGAACCCAGGCTTAAAATACTGAGAATAGTGCGTCTGAGAAGTCAGCATTACTTTTCAGGAATCTCCCCCACTCCACACATCCAAATGGTCACCTATAAATACTGTGCAATAGGCATTTCACACACAAGGGGTCAATTTAACCTCCCTGGCGGTCTGATTATTTCAGATTTTTGGTGCTGAAAGCGGTACCATTATTTTGCATGGAAATATGTCGTTTTTTTATTGTAGGCTGTAATTTTTAGGAATAACTCACTGAAATCTGTCTGAACAAGAGTCTAGTAAACATCCCGGGTAGGATAAAATTTGAAACACAAAATCATAAATTATAATTTAATAAATAATCATAAAAATAATAATATAATAATAATACATTTAATTCAATAATATAATCAAACCAAAAACACTGAAATTTGAAATAGAGCGCCAAGTTCGCACATCGCTGAGCAAAGTCGCAAAATCGTTTTCAGTGTCTGATGACGAATTTCCTCAGAAATCATTATCACTCAATTCTGCAAGTGGTTCTGATTTACTATCGCTGTTCTAAAACCGCTTTTGACGTAAAGGGACGCTTTTTGGACGCCATGGACTTTTCTAAGTTTCCAGGCAGAAAGAACATTCAAAATGCAGGCAGGGCGCCGGACAAAGCAGTAGGGACAAAATATATGTGAAATGCATTGAAACAGCAATGACAGCAAAAATTAAATTTATTAAAAATTTCAAATTTGCCGCCGGTTCCGGCGCCGGTACGTCCTGACATCACAGGGACCGGAACACAGAAGCCGGATGCCAGCATCGGCCGGAGGAGATGGCCGGGGACGCTGCAGGGGACAGATCGCGGGAGCGAAGGACAAGGTAAGTGCTGCAGGAACCCCCAGAGCAACGCCGCATGGTAAGCCTGAGTGTAGCTCGGGAGGGTTACCGCTCTTGGTATATAAATTTTACCCCGAGCTACACTCGGGATTACCGCCAGGGAGGTTAAAATGTGGAAAATAAAGAGAGATCATTGATTTTACATCTTCTGTATTTAAATAATTATGGGGCAATTCACAAAAGGTTTTTACATGCAATGTGAGGGTCATGTGACCCATTTTTGCAAATCTTGCATGAGTCAATTCATCAAAGTAAAACACGAAATGTGAGGTATATAGAAAAAGAGATAACTCATTAAAGTCAATTCACTAAGACCCCGGTCACACTGGATGTGAATAGGCATGCAATTTGCATGCCATGTGACTTGCCAAATCACAGCCTATAGTCTGCAATTAGAGCGGTCATATCAGTGGGGTTCCAACTTGGTCGGAGCTGCACCGATTTCTAAAGTACTACACTGTATCAGATGTCTTGCAAATCACACCTGAAATCAGCATGTCATCCGACTTTGAAATCATGCAACTTCACTCTAAGTCGCACGATTTCAAAGTAGGGTTTGATGTGACCGGGGTGTAAAGAACGCACACATTCGTTGTTTATCACCTGGCAGTAGGCAGTTAGTATTTTAGCAATCTACAAAACAACAATGTGGGGAACTCTGCAGTGGCCAGTAAGCAGGGGCGGACTGACCATTTGGAAACTCGGGCACTGCCCGAGGGCCCGGGGTCAGTAGGGGGTCCCATGAGATGCCCCTGGTACCTTTTTCATAGGCTTTTTTGAGTTTGGGCAAGGACACAGGGGCCCCATGATCCCCTATTGCCCGGGGGCCCCATGAGTTGTCAGTCCACCCCTGCCAGTAAGTTAAAAGTATACAATGTATCAATGTAGAAATGTGCTGCCCTGAGCTCAGGAAAGAACCAGAGGGAAAGTATTCTGTGAATGAAAGTACTCTAGAATGTTTTCACAGTTTCATAAGATTGCTGTGTGCATCCATTTCTTCCTCTAGTGTAGTGTTAGCATGTGCAAAAAACACCAAAAATTACACTAAATTTAAGTGATTAACCTCCCTGGCGGTATGATTATTTCAGATTTTTGGTGCTGAAAGCGGTACCATTATTTTGCATGGAAATTTGGCGGTTTTTTATTGTAGGCTGTAATTCTTAGGAATAACTCACTGAAATCTGTCCGAACAAGAGTCTAGTAAACATCCAGGGTAGGATAAAACTTGAAACAAGAATTCATAATTTAATAAATAATCATAAAAAATAATAATATAATAATAATACATTTAATTCAATAATATAATCAAACCAAAAACACTGAAATTTGAAATAGAGCGCCAAGTTCGCACATCGCTGAGCAAAGTCGCAAATCGTTTTCAGTGTCTGATGACGAATTTCCCCCACAAATCATTATCACTCAATTCTGCAAGTGGTTCTGATTTACTATCACTGTTCTCTAGCCGGTCTAAACCCGCTTTTGACCTAAAGGGACGCTTTTTGGACGCCATGGACGTTTCTCAGTTTCCAGGCAGAAAGAACAGTAAAAATGCAGGCAGGGCGCCGGACAAAGCACTCGGGACAAAATGTATGTGAAATGGTTTGATACAGGAATGTTTTACTATGTGATTTTAGTGATTTTAGTGAATGTCACTTTTTGTCATTTTCAAATTTCCCGCCGTTCCATCCCTCGTACGTCCCGACGTCGCAGGGAACGGAACCCAGAAGACAGATGCCGGCATCCACCGGATTACATTGCCGGGGACACTGCAGGAGGGAGATCGCGGGAGCGCAGGACAAGGTAAGTGATCGAGGGATCGCGGAGCAGCACCGTATGGTAAGCCCGAGTGTAGCTCGGGGTTACTGCATTTGGTACTGAAACTTTACCCCGAGCTACACTCGGGAATACCTCCAGGGAGGTTAAGTGATAAATATCACAAAACATAAATATTTAATGAATTTGGTAAATAACGCATGTTTTTTAGTGAAGTGACTAATTTTGAGATGAATACCGAATAACTTATTTTATCTCAAAAATAAATGCGATATTTATCTCTTAGTTATCTCTTAGTGAATTGACCCGTTGCCTCTTATTTAACTTTTTATTATCTTCTTCCTCCATCCTCCTAATTATAAGACAACATTATACTGACCTCAGATACAGACTATACGTATTGCATGCAGGCTGCGGCTGTCTTCTTATTCCTAGCTTCTTCTTCAGTACCATGATTATTAGACCTTATGGAACTGCAGGGAGCATGTGCTCAGGTAGAAGGTAGCACAGTGCTATAAAATGATGTCACGCTCATCCTACACCTGAGGTCTGTATTCTATATAAATAAAAGGCTCTATTGTCCAATAAAGGCAAGTTAGGTAGAACTAATTGCACTAGGAAAAAATTCACAGAAGCATATACTGTATATCAGGGGGCAATTCAGCCTGTCACCACGTTTTGCTGCGTTTTTCAGCATTAGAGCGTTTTTAAAGCTAAAAAACTCCTCTAGAAACCCACAAGTTCTGGGTTTTTTTTCCAGCCAAAAAACGCTCCTGCCAAAAAACGTTGATTACAGTCTATGGGTGCATGGACACATAGGATAACATGCTGGGGAGTTTACTGGCTGTAGAACAGTGGCTAAATGGTTAGCACTTCCACCTGCCAGTACTAGGGCCGTTGGTTTGAACCCCAAACATGGCACCACCTGCCTGAAGTTTGCATGTTCTCCCAGTGCCTGCGTGGGTTTCCTCTGGGTACCCCTGTTTCCCCCCACACTCCAAAGACAAGCTGGTAGGTGAATTGATTCCTGTCCAAATTGGCCTTAGTATGTATGAATCTGAGTTAGGGACCTTAGATTGTACACCCCTTTAGGGTTAGGGACTGATGTGAATGTACAATAGATATGTAAAGTGCTGTGTAAAATTGACAGTGCTATATAAGTACCTGAAATAAATAAATAAATTGAAAAAAAAAGTAAAAAGCCAAAAACAGCAGCTGTAAAAACATCCAGTGTGCATGAGGACTTAAAGAACGTCCTGTAGGATTTCTGAGCTGTCCAGTTTGGGTGCAGATTACAAGCTATTGACTTCTATGGGAACCATTTCTAAACCTGACATGTGTGAACAGGGTAAAATCCTGAGTTGAACCTGATATAAACCTGACCTGAACTGATGAACAGCTACTGTGGTAATCAGCTGTGAAACCAGAGCTTCAATCCGCACCACACATGTGTGAATCAGCCGTAATACTTAAAATTCAGTATTTAAACATCACATTCAGCAAAGGGTTATACTGTCAGGTTTCTGTGGTAGTGAGCCAGCTTGGGGTTCCCCAAGGCGCAGAGTCTAAGGCCCCAGCCTGCTTCTATACCAGGACCCCTGATGGTGTGGATGGTCTTGCAGCTAGCTGGAACCAGGTCGCTACCCTCGGGTCCACCCAGCTGAGGATGTGGAGACCACTTGTGTATGCAGAGTACAGATGGCAGGAGACAGAAGAGGATCCAGGATACAAGCTGAGGTCAGGGCAGGCGGCAGGTAATCAAAAACAGTAGACAAAGCCGGGCTCAGTACACAGAATCCAGATAAGGCAAGGCAAGCTAGGAGCTCAGAGAAACTCGGAAAGTTGCTCAGTCTATGCAGGCTGCACTGAGCATGTCTTATATAGGGAAGCAGACTGGGAAGTGGTCAGGAGGTAATAGAAGGGAAGGGATATACCTTCCCAGGAGCAGTATTGAATACTCTCTTTCACTAAGCAGCCAATTTGCCAAATCGATTCAGGAACCCAGCACCAGAGAAAGGGGTAAGCAGGATAAACAGCGTATACTATTCTTAGTGATGTATTTAGTTATCTACTCCATACTTATCTTAGGACAGATGTATTATTTATGGGTTTGTCTTACCCACTTTTATAGTGTCATCACTTCCCAAGGGCTGCCCCCCCAAAAAAAATCAGATATTAGCTTTGGTGTTCTAATACATTTGCCTCTTGGCCCTTCTTTCAGATGAAAAGACACCAATACTATGGGGAATGCTGCCATGCTGCTTCACAAACGCACACTAAGTAAAGTTTATTATTACGCTGCATAACGTCTCTTATAAAAGGCTCCAGTCCACTGAACAATCGGAGAAAAGTTTTATGATTATTCCAGTACATTGTATTACCTCCTTTTTTTGAATACTGTTAACCTATGCTGGAAAGCACTGCTGCTGTGAATTTCTATGAAGATATGGTGATAATATCCCCTGTTTACCAGTACTGGTAGTCAGCACCCCTATTAAAATGTTAACATCTGTTAGGGAATATTAATACATACCTACAATGTTTCTAAATCAAACAATAATTCATTCATATTACTATATTTAGTGTATTAACAGACTAAAATGTACAGTATTAAGCTCTGCCTTTTTAGGTGTGCAATATTTATTTATTTCAGGTACTTATATAGCGCCGTCAATTTACGCAGCGCTTTACATATATATTGTACATTCACATCAGTGCCTAACCCTCAAGGGGCGTACAATCTAAGGTCCCTAACTCACATTCATACATACACATACTAGGGACAATTTAGACAGGAGCCAATTAACCTACCAGGACTTTAGCTCTCCACCATCTTTTTTTAACAGCTCAGACAATTTTATTAATTCTGGACTTTGAACGGATATATAGAAGAGAAGACTGCAGATAAACAGGTACAACTTATGTAGGAGTATTTTTTTCATCTCTGTGTATCACCTGAGGCCAGTCACTTCACTGGGTATATGTAAGGGTTTACAACTACTTTAAACTGTTTTGTTTTAGATATGTATGACAATGTAAATACCTTAAAGTGGTTGTAAAGGCTCAAGGTTTTATATCTTCATGCTTTGTATGCATGAAGGGAAAAACAGCTCCCCTCCTAGCCCCCCCTAACACTTACCTGAGCCCCATCACGATACAGTAATGTGCACAAGAGCCTCGGCTCTCTCGGGACTCTCCCTCCTCATTTGCTGAGACAGTGGCAGGAGCCACTGGCTCCTGCTGTCAATCACAGCCAGTGAGTCAATGGGGAGAGGGGGTGGGGTTGAGCTGCGGCTCTGTGTGTGAATGGACACACAGAGCAGCAGCTGGGGAGTAAGCCTGCTTGGGTGTCCCCTTGGCAAGAGGCTTGCTCTGGGGTCACTTGGCAGGAAGGAGGGGCCAGGAGCGCCGGCGGGGGACCTGAGAAAAAGGGGATTGGGGCTACTCTGTGCAAAACCATTGCACAGATCATATACGTATGGCATGCTTGTTTTTTTGTTTTTTTAAATTGCCTTTAATATCAATTTGAATTGAACCAGGGACACCTAAATTATTGTAAAATAACATTCCAAAAACAAGGATCCCCAGGAGCTCTTCAAAAGACCCAAAGTGACTTGAAGTGGACTGGCAAGTATATTTAAATTGAAATGAAATCATCAAAGTAAGTGACTGTTTTAAACATTTTTTTTTCCATTAATAGTAGAAACAGCCATATTTGCCAATGACATATGAGGACTCTGCATCCCATTTAATAGTGATACACAGTGATCTATTAGATTGCTGGAACTAACTGAAAGTAATTATTTCAAGGATAAATTAAAAGGTAACTAGCATTATGTTCGTAGCTGCTTAACACAGATGATAAATGAAGTTGTCTAACACAGCCTTTTTCAACCAGGGTGCCCAGACACCCTGAGGTGCCTTCTGAATTCTTCAGAGGTGCTATGGAAAAATGCCTAAAAAAATCGCTCAAAATTGCCCAAAAATTGTGTACAAGCCTGTACAATTGGATCAAGTCTAGCGTTTTAGCACAAAGCCAGAGGTTTTCATTATACAACATAACAACCTTGGACACTGTACTGGCCAGCCTCCTAACAATGTCATTGGTTGATAACAAAGATGATGGGCACCTGCACAACATTCTTTTTTGATCCCCTTCCCCTTTCTTTCCCCTCAGCACTGGGGCCATGCTGGAATATTAGTCGATACCATTGTGCAAAAGTGACACATGAACAGTAGAATTCAGGAACATTGGGTTACACTGGGTGTACACTTTTACACTGGCAAACAAAAAAGCCATTGGCCAGCAAAGTATAACTTTTTTTTGAGAATATAATCCTATAATGTTGCGCTCCCAAAACACTCCAGTATATATATATAATCACTTATCCATATCCTAAAATCATATGCAAAAAAGTGAAAAAATCATATAATAAATACTTTAACCAGATGACATACAAAATTATAATTAATATCCGTGATTATACTAAAATAAAATCTGTGATTAAAAGTACCTAAATTAATATTACTTCACTTGTAATAAAAAGGAAATATATTACTCAAATGATTTAAATAAATATACATAAATGAATTAATTAATATATCTGTGAAGACAGTGTCCCATATAATAAAAAAATGTGAAAGTGACTTTGTGCTTTAATTAATCTTCAATCCATGATTGCATGTGAATCCGTGACTGATTGTGAATCCTCCCATTAGTGCAGATGTACGCTCACCTCCTTATCTGCCTATAATTAGGCTACATGCGCTTTTGGTTCTCCTCCTATGGAACCTGCTTGATTAAGACTCTTTCCTTTGGAATAGTGGATATCCGTTGTCACTGCTATGTGCTCTGGGATTGATCCCTTCTCAAGAGGATCCAACTCCTCTATACTCTCATCTCCATACGTCTCTCCACATATGGGAAAAAAAATCTAAACATGGTGTTTTATCCTTTTTAAAAATAGGCTTTATTGACTCCAAGTATTACACTCACATGTGTTGTATTCAAATATAAGCGTATCACAATGTAGACCGAGTCCTCCGCTGACTGTAAAAAGCATGCACCCGTGGTCTGGCACACGAACTGACTCCCTCCGAGTGACGTTGCAGTCCCACCCCTACGCGTTACGCCACTGGTCACGTGGCTTCATCAGGGGGATTTGATTCAAATTGAACTTCACAGATATATTAATTAATTCATTTATGTATATTTATTTAAATCATTTGAGTAATATATTTCCTTTTTATTACAAGTGAAGTAATATTAATTTAGGTACTTTTAATCACAGATTTTATTTTAGTATAATCACGGATATTAATTATAATTTTGTATGTCATCTGGTTAAAGTATTTATTATATGATTTTTTCACTTTTTTGCATATGATTTTAGGATATGGATAAGTTATTATATATATATATACTGGAGTGTTTTGGGAGCGCAACATTATAGGATTATATTCTCAAAAAAAATTTTTTACACATTCGTAGTTATGTGTTAGATGTCTGCGATCCTACTATATAGAGGATATACATTATATGTTGTATATTAGGGTGACCTTTTGTTTTTGGCTCGCAAGATACTCTAAATATTTTACAGCAAAGTATAACCCTTCCCATTTCCACAATGATTTATTTTTTTTTAGAAGAGCAGCATTAGGAGTAGATCATTTACACAGAGAGGTGGGTCCTGTGTCCCTAATGAACTTCAAAAACAAGGATTTTACTGTTAGTATAAAAATCCTTTTTTCTTACTTGTTCATCAAGGGACACAGGAACAGTATAATTCAAGAACACCGGTGCTCCCCAAAGCAATCCAATTGATGGAACGGCAACACAGAAACAAACAATGAGGACATGCATCCTTGCTGTCCACAGAAACCAGATAGTGTCCTGCATTAAGGATAAATGACTGAGGGGCTGAATTCCATGAAAAAGGTTTGCACTCTAATGAAGTTATTGAGTTCTTTGAGATCCAAAGTAGGGCAGATGCCCCCTGTGGCTTTGAAAATAGTGAACAGGTTTGAGTAAAAACACTGAAACCCTACAGTTTGAGGAACATCGGCACTGTCTTCTCAAGGAGTTCTAATAAGGCAGCGTGGAGATCTGATGGTCTTTGTGGAGAGGTTAGAAGATTTGACAACAGGAAGCAGGGCACAGGCACTCATGCATTAGAAATGATGGTGGTCCAGGTGTCTACAAAGGCTAATAGATGTCCCCCTGCTTTGGAAAGTGGGAGCATCCCCTCATGATGAAGAGGATTTGTTTTAAGGTTAGAAAGACTTTACAGCCTAGGATTTATAATTGAACTGAGTCCTTGCTTTCAGTCTGGAGTTATAGTCCTTGTAGAAATTAAGGCAATTCTGTTGGCTTTCAGAAGTAGAATACATTTTGGTGGGTGGGGGCTTAGGTTTCTTTTACTAAGGTAAAAACATACCTTTACTACCAGCGACTTTTTTTTATTAAGTTGTCAAGGGAAAACAAAGAGATGTTCTTCATCAAAGGGCATAAGGAGCAATCTCTTTTTACCCTGTTGTTCCCTAAACCCTCATTTTAGCCATAGAGTTCACAACATTTAAATAGACAGGAGACATATTCTGCAAACAAGACAATTTCTATTGTCCTATCCACATAATAGCATAATACAGCAGGCGTAAGCTGCAAATGATCCATAACTGACTAGTCAGTAAGGATATCATCAGGATTCTTAGATGTTTCATTAGCTGCCCCATCCCCTAGACCTGGCAAACTGCCATGAAAAGGACAGATTACTGGGCAAAGGCCTTCTGGGGAAAATAGGGATTTCCATAGAACTTGCTGATGGTATCCTGGTGACATTTCTACATATGAACAGAGCTGAGTAACACAGTATTTAATTATTCTACATGTTAACCTATTTAGGGAATAATTGGAGAAAACTGTGATATTGTATCATGCTCATACAAGGACAAACCCCATATAACACAGTTGTTGGCCCAGAGAGCATGCTGTAGCTAACAAGCACAGTAACTAAGTACATTATTATTATTATAGAGTATTTATAAAGCACCAATAGTTCGCTCAACGCTGTACATGTACTGTACATGAGAGTGCCCATGCGGAACCCAGTGAACATTTCACATTTCAGGCAATCTTGGCCCTTCCCACAGGCATACACCCTAGGGAGTCTTCAAGGATCAAGAACACACCAATGTCTTGGTCCTGGACCTGTAAAGAGTTTTGCAGCTAACACAACAGTACACTATGCATCTGGAGAGTGCCACAAGCAGAGCCCAATGCCCGAATACCCTTGCAACTCTGGTCTCCAAGGCAGCGCCAAAAATCAGTCGATCCAGATAGCTGCATAACGAGTCCCGCTCAGAAACATAAGGATGCATTTTGATAGATCTAGAAAAAGGGGTTTGCATTTTGCTGTAAATAATAAAGTCATCCATCAGCATGGGACACTAGCAAAAAGCTGAAGCATCATGGGAGTGGGAGGGGTTATACTTGCCTGGCTGACATTTTTTTGTTTGCTTCTAAAGGCAGCAGAAATGGGTTTTTTTAGTCATAATCATAATAAATAAAGAAAATAACAACAATAATGAAAAAAAGCACTATACATTCCTACTTTTGTAAATGGCTATAAATATGGGTTATGTCAGTATATGTTTCCCAAGCTGAGATGATAAACATCTGGAGAACATTTTATTCAGCATGGGTCTAAGCAAAAGTCACTTTTCCTCAGTTGTGGCTGGACATCATGGGGATAACTGGGATGGAACCCCAGCAAAGGTTGCATGAACTACAAGGCTAGGCTCCTGGTATAAGCAATGCACCTGACATATAACCCAGAGAAGAGGGACTTTGACTCGATTTGCTCTTTAAAGACCAATCCCACCTTAAATGTTAAGCTTAACTTTTCCCAGAGATGGGCTTTACTTCTGTATGGCAACCGGAAATTAAAAAATAAAACCATGGATACTTCTTAAATCTCTTAGGGAATCAAGGGTAAGATACTGTATCTCCAAGAACTTACTATATCCATTACAATGATGGTGCCTGCTGATGGATTATCTGTTTTGGGTGAAGCTAGCCTTTTAAATGAGCTTGGGCAAGACCTACATACAGTGGGGATCGAAAGTTTGGGCACCCCAGCTAAAAATTTGTATTAATGTGCATAAAGAAGCCAAGGAAAGATGGAAAAATCTCCAAAAGGCATCAAATTACAGATTAGACATTCTTATAATATGTCAACAAAAGTTAGATTTTATTTCCATCATTTACACTTTCAAAATAACAGAAAACAAAAAAATGGCTTCTGCAAAAGTTTGGGCACCCTGCAGAGTTAATATCTTGTACTGCCCCCTTTGGCAAGTATCACAGCTTGTAAACGCTTTTTGTAGCCAGCCAAGAGTCTTTCAATTCTTGTTTGAGGTATCTTTGCCCATTCTTCCTTACAAAAGTCTTCCAGTTCTTTGAGATTTCTGGGCTGTCTGTCACGCACTGCTCTTTTAAGGTCTATCCATAGATTTTCAATTATGTTGAGGTCAGGAGATTGTGAAGGCCATGGCAAAACCTTCAGTTTACGCCTCTTGATGTAATCCCCCGTGGATTTCGAGGTGTGTTTAGGATCATTATCCATTTGTAGAAGCCATCCTCTCTTTAACTTCAGCTTTTTCACAGATGGCATCAAGTTACCATCCAAAATTTGCTGAAATTTTATTGAATCCATTTTTCCTTCTACTCGTGAGATGTTCCCTGTGCCACTGGCTGCAACACAACCCCAAAGCATGATTGATCCAACCCCATGCTTAACAGTTGGACAGAGGTTCTTTTCATTCAATTCTGTGCCCCTTCTTCTCCAAACGTACCTTTGCTCATTCCGGCCAAAAAGTTCAATTTTTACCTCATCGGTCCACAGAACTTGTTTCCAAAATGCATCAGGCTTGTCTATATGTTCATTTGCAAAGTTCAAACGATGATTTTTGTGGTGAGGACGTAGAAGAAGTTTTCTTCTGATGACTCTTCCATGAAGACCATATTTGTACAAATATCTCTTTATAGTGGAATAGTGTACCACAACTCCAGTGTCTGCCAGATCTTTCTGGAGGGATTCT